>NC_135068.1:8498106-8801136 GCF_051401765.1 Calliopsis andreniformis | reverse complement strand
CTTGAGCTGTGCATTATGGGAACGTTAAGGGGGTATTGCTGTCTGGAGTGCCATTTTTTTTTCGACGTTTCTGGGGATTTTTTTTTTTAAATATTAGGTGGGTTGGTTTGTATATGGGGTTTGCAGGAATAGAGGGAACATTAGCAGTGTCTTTGTTTAGCTTTGCTTTAATAAATAAATAAATGCAGGGGAATCAGTTGAGAAAATTACTGGTTAGTTTGGCAGCACTGGTCGAGCACGTACAAATTTAATTTTAGTAAGTTGGTAGAACTGATCTTGCCCAAATAATCGTAAAAAGAATAGGTCGAAACAAGGCAATGTTCCTTCTGTATTTTTCTAACCTCTAAGCCTACAGGCATATTTGTTCATAATATAAGTATTTCTTATCCAATTTATTCTTAGTTATGGCATCCCTGTCTGGGCACATTTAACCTATTACTCAGACCTCTGTAACTTCAGTACTTTTACGAATTGAAGCAAATGCTTTTGCACATATATTATCCATCTCATATACCCTAAGAAAATGAAGTAAAAAAGAATCAACGTTTTTGAAATTCTAGATCACAATATTTCCTTAAGCGTTGAGACTGGCACTAAGGTAAATATACCAATATCTAAACGCTTAATGTGTCATATATCTCTGCAAGAAAGCAACTTAAAACTCTATGCCCTGATACTTGAACTATGAAATCCTAGAACTGAGGATACTGTTTTATAACACCAGTTTTTATTTTTAGTTAGGTCACCAATTATGTAATTCATTTGAATCTAAGCCTGAAATTGAATAAAACTAATGTTAGTGTTTAGATATTGGGATATGGTCAGCTACTGGGTCATTGACTTTAAACTGTGGGCTATCGTCTCCAGTTTTTCTGTTTATCTTTTCTGAGAAGGAGATCGTGTAGGGTTCGTAGTTTCTCCCTGGCGAATATAGCAAGGGAGTTTGAGGATACTTGTTTGCTCAGTGAAAGACCATGGGAGAGGACTTTCCCTGACGGTTTCTTCATTCTGTAAAAGTTGGAAGTGTTCCAGCAACGGACAGAGAAATCCTCGCGTGATAAAAACGCTGGCGGAATGACAATACTGCTTGCGGAGAAACCGTGTGCTTAGTGGGATTCGAACAAAGGCCCCTATCGACGAAATGGAACTTGTGAATGCGTTCGCTGTGAAGATTTAATAGATTAGAGGTCTGATGCTTTCTCCAGTATTTAGGCAATGGGACATTCTCAGTTTCGAGAGACCAATTGCTGGAGGCAACGCTGTGCTTGGTGGATCCAAGCGTGTATTCAACCACTTCCAGCCCACTTGACTGAACAGTACGCACACAGAGTGTAAGACCAAGTGCAGGCCTTACACAAACTTGAAAATCCTCGAGACAGTCGCTCGAGATGGGCTTACGTATACTTGTGAGTAGGTTCGAATCTGACTGCATAACTTCGAACACTTCGCGAGTACTTCGAAAAGGAAAGCCATACTTGCAAGTACACTCGAATCTAGACAAGGAAGGTTCCAACCTTTTACAAATACTCTGACAGATGTAAACGGCAGTTTCAAGTGGAGAGTGATCAGTTTAACTGGAAACCCTCCAAGTATTGGCAGCACTTACGCTGTGAGCATTGTAAGTCAACACTCATTAGAGGATTTCGAATTCAACAGACCACGTTGTATAATCGAACCTTGACCAAGTAGATTCGAACCTCTTGAGCGTTATACGTAACCCATGAGAAGTCTCCTGCTATTGAGGAATGTTGGTTACACTGATTGCATGTTTCGTTTTCATTATTTCGTAGTGGCCTGTTCAACTCTTAGAATTGTTATACAAAATTTAGAAAATGAGACTCACCAAGTTGTTCCCCTCTGATCTTTAAAGTATGATCAGTGAAACCCCATTTCTTATGAACAGTGCTCGAAGCCCATGGAACGAAGCTTGGGTATTGAAATTGACTTGGATTCGTGAGTACATATTGAATCTGATCCCATCCATCGGAGGCTGACCCTCTGACACGATTTCACGTTTCCCCGAGCGGGACGCCGAAAATCCCAACCCTAAATCGACGCGTGGTCTCTTTCTTTCACAATGACCTACCTCCACCCTCGGGAACAGCCTCTTGAACGGCGCCGTAGTTTCGCGCCGACGAGCGATTTGGCTCTCGTGCAACAGGTAGACGTGGCTACGGGCCAGCTGCTACCCCTATTATGCATAATTGCTCGAGGGGGAGCGAGGAGCAGCGGAAGACTCTCTCATGGCAATCGAACACGCGTTCTCTCATACTTTGTTTCGCATTCCTTTCTTTTCGCCTCCTCCCGCTCTTCCCTCGGCCTCGTTTCCCTTATTCGCGCCCAGAGCCGCCTGGAGAGCTCTTGGTCTGCATAATTCGCGGAGGACTCGTGGGTCGTTGCGTTTGGGCCATATTTAGGGAATTATGTTAAGCGGGTCGATGGATTCAGCGGGAACCGCCTGCTGGATGTTAGAAGAGGGCAGTGAACATCAGGAACCGTATTAAAAGTTTTTTAATTTTGCATTACTCCGAGGCTAGGAGCTCTCCCGCGGATTTTAAATAAATTGTCCGAAGTTACGTATCTTCCGGCCATGCTTGACGTCAGCCTCGAGGAAAGTTTAATTATCTGGCCTGGTTATTATAAACAGGTTTGCCTTGGTCTCTCGCTTGTCTCGCCTCCTCTATTACCTCGCTTTTCGAAGCCGTCGAGAGGAATTTCGATGGTGCAGCGCGTACTTCAATACGCCCTGTCGTCAATCAAACGACGTCGATGGATTCTAGTGCGTTTGAAATATAATAATGCGTCCGTCGACCCGTCCTGCGCGTCACGATCCCACAGCGATGTGAAATGACGTATACTTCCGTCGAATATCCGCGAACGTCCTATTCGATCGTCAATTGCGAAGAATTAACGATGAAATTACTAGTCGAAAGAGACATCTATATCGGCGCTGTGTGGGGTGGGTTTGTTGGCAACGGGAAGAGTTCGTGCAGCTTTTTATTTGTGGCATTGTGGACGTAGGATCATATTTTAATGCGAGGATTTTTTGAAAAAAATCATTCATCAACTTTAGGACCAGATGAAACTGAATATTTGAAGCTGCGAATGCATCGAAATTTGATACTAGATGGTTTCGAAAACTGTTTCGGATATTAATATACTGAACAAAATATTGAAGCAGTCCTTGTGATTACTTGGAACTTCTATCTGTAAGCTATGTCCTTGGATTTTATGTTTAATGATACATTTCATCAGCATTACAGTTTGTAACTTCATTAGAGGTCCTTGGACACATTGGTCAAACATGCGGAATCCAAAACGACGCACTTTCTACATAGAAGCTTCATAGGAGCTTCATAGGAGCTTCATAACAGCATCAGAGAAAACTCTATACTCATGATTATATTCTACACCGAAATATTCGACAGCAAGTCAACGAAAAAAAATCCCCTAGGTTAAGCTCACAATATTCAAAACCAAAATCCATCGTCACTACCTAGGAAAAAAACCTTTTTCGCTCCACCTAGATGTAGGTACTAGTCACCAGAGCACTTGAACTTGGAAGGTTTGAGAAATGGCAAATTTCCCTAGCATAAATCGAGGCCATCGCCACTACTTAGGAAAAAAACCCTAGCAAAGTCCTCATGTCGATAATCCAACTTTTTCGCTCCATCTAAACGTGGGTACTAATCAGCAGAACACTTGAACTTAAAAGGTCTGAGGAAACGCGAATTCCTCCAGCGTAAATCGAGGCAGTCGCTAACGAATTCCGAACCAAAACCCATCGCCACTACCTAGGACAAAAGCCCTAGTAGAGTCCTCGTGTCGGCAATCGAACTTTTTCGCTCCACCTAGACGCGGGTGCTAATCATCAGGGCACTTGAACTTGAAAGGTTCGAGAAAACGCGAATTCCCCCAGCGCAAATCGAGGCAGTCGCTAACGAATTCAGCGCACGATTGTTTGACGATCAGCGTGGTTTTAATCGATCTCCTCCTATCAGAGATTTCCCGCGTGTGCGTCGGGGCGTTCATATTCGACACTCAGCGCGTTCCTCGTCTACCTGCAGCGCGCTGGAAAAGGGATAAACAGGGTGCGCAGCGCAGTTATCCCTAGCTGGTTTTACGAGCGGCACTCAACGCGTTCGAAACAGGCGTCTCCCTGGATGCAGGGCCGTAAAACTTAATTGCCGTTGCAATCCGTACATACGTGTATGTATTTGAGCCCTATGTGCCAGGCTCTGCCTTTATGTACCCGCTGTACCGATCCATCCTCCCGGCACATATATTCATCATGTACGCTCGTGTCGCCCCTCTTTGTCATCGAAGCCCCGACGTGTAATTTGTCTTTTGAAGATGCTTTTGGTTTATTGCATCTTTCCCCGACACTTTTACGTTTTGCTAGGCGGAGGTCTAGCGCGATGGAATGCCCTTTGATGGGCTATTAAACCGTGAAGGAAGCGCTGCAGGCAGACAGGTTTTCTTCCCTTTAAATTAATGATACAGCGACCCCCTGGCGTTGGGCTCAACCAGCATCGTATAACATATTATTGATATAGCTTTTTTTAGCTGATGCTTTCGAGATTGAGTGTTCCTGAGATTCTCGTCGCGATTTTTATGTTAAGGACAGAAGGATCGGATTGGCGGGACAGTCGAGGAGGTTTTTTATAGGTTCCCTTGCCCGCAGAAAATTCTTCGAGGTAGTGATCAAAGAATTATTGGAAGGTCTTTGTAACAGCTATCTTTAGGGTTTTCTAATTAAGATTACAGTCTCAGGTTCAGTGTTGCACTATGGGGGGATAAAGGTAGACCTTTGTGAGTAGAAAATCTTTGCAGTTGGTGATCAAGGGATAGTCGGAGGCCTTCGTGGCAGCTCTTGCTGGGAGTTTCTAATTTAGATTACAATATCAAGTGCATGACGCGTGGAAAATTGTATATAGTTGGTTAAGTAATGAATACATGTTACTAAGTGACATTGCAAGTTTACTTCTTTGGCAAAACTTACTTGCATATATTAAATAAGACATCTTTTCAAAGTGTTGTCAAAGAATACTTTTCAGAGTCATTGGATGTACGTCTCATAATTATATAAATACTTCTACCGATCTCTTTCAGAACATACACATAGTATTTGTTATATGTTCATTGGCTAAGAACCTATCAAGACCCTGAGTCATGTACAGGGTAGATAATTCTTATTCACTTTAAACCACTACAGATTATTTTTCTTGAGATGGAGTATAGCTATGAATCTGACGAATCTGATAAATGTATGAGTCTGGTGAACAAATGACGTGTATTTGATGAGCACATATCGTGAACTTCCTGTAAAACAAAATCAGTTCACAATTGCCTTAGGTGTCCACCCAGAAAACTCATTAACCGACAGACTTCTTTATCGATCAAATCTATCCAGCACTTCGCCACCATAGAATCGAAGGACTCCAAGAACCCCATCAACTAATGTGTCCTACCTCATCACACGATTAAGCAGTCTCCACCACCGATGTCGCCGAAGCCTCAAATATTTGTTTTCCCTTCTCCAAGCGTTCCTTTCGCAGCCTCGTGATTTCCCCTCGGCACTCGTCGCGCGGAGTGCTCAAAGTGCAAGCGAAATCGGGATTAGCGTACGTGCAACGGCTTTCAATGCGTCCTGGATCCGTCGCTCGGATCGGAGAAGCTGGCCAGCGTGGGCGTGCAGCGTTGTCCAGGTGTTAGCAGGCTGGCCGACAAACGCGGTCGGACAGTCGTTTAAAAAGCATAGCCGAGCGCTGCGAAATAGGATTTCGTCTCTCTGTTTCCTTGCAATTTCGACCGGGGCCGTGTCGTCAGCCGTGCCGTGTCTGCGTGTCTCGCGCGCGCTGCAGCGTCGGGGTTTTACGAGGTAAACGCGGCCATTCCGCCCCGGGATCGGCGAGCCCGTGATTCTCCTCAATCGTCGTTTCCGCCCGAAATCCGTGAATTTGATTAAACGGAGCCAGCGGAGGGTGGCGCCCGACGTTGTTTCCTCCTGTCGATGGCGGCTCAGTCAAACGGTGGCTGCAGCGTCTCGATTAGTCGCGCCCCCCTTCCCAGCCCTCGCTGTGCCCCGTTTCTCGGGCGGAACTGCGTCGAGGCTCGGCCTCTGTGGCCGCCAGTTATCGCACCTGGGAAAGAAACTACCTTCCAGAATCCCTGGAATTCGCCAGGCCTGGCGAAGTTTCCTGCTGCGTTTTATATCGTCCGCCTTCCAGCCTGGCCTGCTGCTCGCGATCATATTATGGACCGTGCACGATGCTAATACTCTCCCTGCTGAGAATTTCTATTAAATAACGCGCAACTATGCGCAGCGAATTCTTCCGGTCGCGAGAACGCGTATCCTCTGCCCACTGCTATGGAAACGTATAAATTTGTTTTCAGCTAGCGCGGTGCTCGATATTGATTCGCGAAGACGGCCGAAAGTTTTATGAGGCCTGTAGACGGGCGGAACTTACAGTGGGATTGGGCTGATAGGCAGTACTGTACAGGGGTGGTGAGATTGTAGCTGGGAAAAGTGTGGATCCATGTGGTTACAAGTAGTTAGAATCGCCTGATTTTGTAAGTTCTGTTGGGAGCGCTGAAGTTGTTAATGTGCTGGCACAGGGACAAGAGGAGTGTTTAGTTCACTGCAGGTAGTGGTAATAGGTGTGACCAATTCGGCCAGTAAAGGAAATCCGTGTGTGCAATCTCTATGTACTTTTCTGCAGAGTCACTCAGACTATCTACAATCAAACTAATCATGTCTACTGATCTTGGAAAAGTCTCCTAAGTAGATTTAAGCAGGGTAGAGTTTTGTAGGATCTGTTATCTCAGTTGACAACTGGACCCTACGCATACAGACGAGTAGGTGATGAAGTCACTTGGTTCTTTGCGTAGAGTCCAGCTGGCAACCATGTCGGTATAGACCTTTGGAAAATTATCAAAAGCAGCTTGACTACAGTAGGGGCAGCTTTGTTAAATCTGCAAAATCGACTCTCCCTGATTTTATTAAACTCATGCCTGTTGGGGTACTTTTGTAAATTCCATAAGAGACTTCACTAGCTTCAGCTTAATATTTTCTTCCATGTGGATTGTTTTGGTAAACAGTCTATTAATAAAGCTTGAGGAACCTTTTGATTTTGCAGGATTCTTCAGTGAATTAAGGAATTGGAAAGAATTTTAGGAGAGTACCTAGGATCCTTGGACTATACTACCCAACTATACAGAAAAGTAGTATCTACTATTTTTCACTGAAACAACATGCAGAATGTTCGAAATCATCCCGAGATACAAAACACTTAATTTCAAATATTTCTGTAGTCACTACCTTTCTCCATAGTTGGGCAACATAGGTAATCCAACGTCATCCACATTTGGTTCAAGTCTTCTAATCCCTCCTCAATTGGTGCCCAGTCACACCTATCCCAGACCATATTTGTACACAAATGTCCCCTATATATTCTGATTTCGTCGAAAGCTGCTATTACACGTTTCCGACAATCCGTCCTCAGCTGAACGATTCCCAGGAAGTGGTTCCTCGATTCGGGGAATAAAAGCCCCATGCAGGCGTTATTTTCTCGGCAAGACCCGTGGGGGTGGCAGAGAACGATCAATCCAGCGCGTAGAGCTTCGGAATTTCGAGTTAATTGCACGCTCTAACACCTGTTAATGGGACTGGCAATAGGGCTGTCAGGTATTTTGTGCCCGCGAGGTAAGCAGGGATGTGCAACGGTGAACGGGGCTGCGACAAGCGGTGGTGTCAGGGCACATACACGTCCGTCGATTGGGCGAGGCGTTCGCTGAAGCGAGATAACGGGGCTGTTGGCCCAAGAAAGAGAAACAATAGAGAGGGTCACGGGGGTGGACAGAGGTGGCGGAGTGAAGGGAGTCGCAATCTGTTCCCGATGGCTCCCTCACCGTGCTCTGTGGTTACCACTTTACAGTCCCTCGCCTGTAAAGCCATCCTTGCTCGTCAGCCTGTGCGCGTCACCCCTCCCTCTTCCTCTCTCTCTCTCTCTCTCTCGTTCACTCTCACCCTTTCCCACTGTCCCGAACACCCCGCGACACCCCCTCTCTCCAGCCTTCACCCTCCTAGCGGCTATCCTCTCTTCCACTCCCACCCAGGAACCTATCAACGTCAGGGCAACCTCATCTGCCCGGCTGTCCGCAGGACATTAACCGAACTCAACGTTTGGTTTCCGTTTATCCGCGTCCACTTACGCACTGCCGCGCCGCGCGCGCTGCACATACCTCCGCGCCATCAGCTTGCATCCTTTGCACCGTCATTTCGTTCGATATTCCAATTGAAGTTGGATGGAGTCGGCCGAGAAATTCGGCCTACGCCGCAGGGGTTAGGCCTGGACCATGTAAGCCCACAGGGATCCACATGTAAAGTAATTACGATTGGTTTCTGATTATTTTCGATTGGCCCTTCGCCAACCCTCGTCGAGCCCACGTCCTGGTGGTCATCGCGGTTGCCAGGTGGGTTGTGATTCCTTGGGTAGGCTTGGGTTGGGGAGGGTATCTGTGTTTGCGGTGAGGCTTCTTTTGTTGAAGTTTCGAGGAGAGGAAGAGAATTGGTGAAATAGAGTCCAGTGGGAGCATTACATCTCTTTTTAATTTGATATTTGTTTGTTTTAAGTACAGAGTGATCAGTTTAACTGGGAATCCTCTAATGAGGGTTAGCAGCACTTACAGTGCTAATGGTAGCTGTAATAAATCCTGCCAGCGCTTGGAGGGTTTCCAGTTGAACTGGTCATCCTGTATATGAGAAGTCGAAAGAGACTGGTCTATGGGAAGGAAAAATCATAGTGAAAGGAGTGCAGCTCATTCTCAACAGCAATAATATACACCAGCATCTCGGAGTTGAGAACTAATTGCGGTTAATTCGCCGCGAAAATTTATTAAACACAGTGTCGCAAGGATTTATGGGCCGGATACGTTCAGCTTCCTGTAGAGTGCTCGTACCACGTAACTTCCAGTCGAATCGATCAAGATTTATGGCACGCCGTAGCAAGTGTCTACCTTTTTTCTTGCGGTTGGCTACTGCTAAAATCATAGCGTGTAGACAGTAACGTTTTACGCACGGTAAACATATTTACCAGAGACTCGTAAAAGGTGGGTACCATGTGCCTCGTTCAGCCGACAAATGGCCGTAAAAGTCCACCCCGGTGTTGGAAATTATAGTAATTTGGTGATATACGAGGGTACCCTGTAACGATCTCTAAACGGTGTACCACAACCATTTATATTGAATACTCTGAAGATACTGATATATTGTACCATGTAATCTCACCTGTTCATCTAGGTTTCACCAGTATTACGGGTTAACATGTCTGAATACTGAGACTTTTTGATAAGGAGAACACTTAAACTCTCATTATGTACACATCGCCCGAGACATCACTTTAAAGAATTTAACAATCCAATATTCAGATATTCTCAAGATCCTCAGCACACAGGACATCAGGAAGAATACTGCTTCGATATGTATTTATTATATCGTTCGCCAGATTCTATTCGTTACACGTTCATCGCTGTCTCCATTATTGGATAGGAGAGGGTTCCTCTTGAACGCGATTTTACCCAACATAAACAATTCAACTTCAAGGGAGGTGAGAATTGCCTCTGCACGATGTATGTTTCTGACCGATTTAGAGCACAAACAGTAAATTCTCGTTAATGTATTGGTTAGAGTCCCTTTTCAAGAAGAAACTTCTTCCTCAAGTGGTGAAGGTAACAGTTAACATTTAACGAATAAAGTCTGAGGAATATATGAGGCGAAGTTGTAACCTTTCAAAAGTATGAGAAACTTCTTCCTACCATAAGTGTACAAACTATGAACTCAAGATTGTTTGGACATATAACGACCTAAAACCTGGCGAACATATAATAAGAACTTGCTGTAACCTTGCAATTCCGAAAGTATGAGAAACTTCTTACCACAATAAGTGTGCAAACTACCGACTTAAGGTTGAATGAAATTGAAGGAACATACAACGTCTAAATTCTGGCTGTCATATAACAAGTACTCGCTGTAACCTTACAATTCCAAAAATATGAAAAACTTCTTCCCTCCATAAGTGTACAAACTATAAACTTAAAATTGTTTGGACATATAATGACTAAAGCCTGGCGAACATATAACAAGAACTTGCTGTAACCTTGCAACCCCAAAACTATGAAAAGCTTCTTCCCTCGATAAGCGTACAGACCATCGCCTTACGTTCGAATGTGAAAAATATTTCCACGATCGTCTGATCGAGGCTTGTATCGGGATCCCGCCGAATCCTGAAACCCGTCCGAAGGCAACGATCGGGGCCAAGGGGACGCGTCAATCAAACGCACTGGTGAAAATTGTTTCGCCGCAGTTTATCATCGGCAATGTGGCTGAATGATTGGTCATAACGCGGAACGAGAGAGCGAAACGACGGCTATCTCCGTCCCCCGTTCACCGGATGATCATCGGTTTCGAGACCCATCGTCCGCCTTTTCCATAAGCGGCGCGAATATGCGGCTGCATCGGGAACGACGCGAGCGGCCGTCTTCCGCGTATTTGCTTGGCGTCGATTGGCCAGACCGTATAAGCGTGGCTCTTTTACGAGCAGCGGTAAAATTTTCTACGCTACAAAGTTATGAATTCGTTCCGGCGAATCCCTCCCTCCCCTCCCCGCGTCCCCGACCCACCCTTTCCCACCCCTCCCCCCCTCTGCCCTGATCTCAGGTCGTCTCTTCATCTCCTCGCCCTCTTATTCTTTCGCCCGCGACCAATCCCCCTCTCTGGCTAGCTCTCCTTTGTTTTCCCGTCCGTTTCACGAGCCAGCCAGCCAGCTCGTCGTCCTCCTCCTCGTTTGACGGCTACACCGCGCTTTATGACACGCGATATCCTTCATCCGAAATATTATGCCTTGCTGAACCTCGTTGGCCCTCGCCGCTCGCCCGATTCACGCACAGAGACTTGTCGGCAACCGTACTGGCTTCAGCCAGATGCCAGCGCACATATGTATGTATATATTAATATATGTATATACACGCGTACATACGCTCGTACGCGCGCTGGATTATATTGAAACCGTAGTAAACTTTAATTTTGTCCATCCCCGGCCCGAGGGGAGTCTAAGGAGCAGAAACGATTTGCTACGGTACAAAGAGTGTGCATGTCAAAGAAAGATGCAGTCCCAGAGCATGATGAAGAACTTGCTTGCTGTTCCCCCCTACGCGCCTGGGACGAAACAGTCGACACGCAACTGTTTATTAAACGTGCTACCTGGGGAGGTGCATTGTCTCGATACTTGGCCATTTTTGGCGCAGGATGTGTTCTGGGGAGGCGCTGGGCGGGCGTTTGGAACGCAAGTTTGTGGAATTTAACGAGCATATGTCCTTTGGTATTAAAGAGAATATATATAGAAGCTCATTTACAGTCATGTATAAAATGGCGCCTAGAGTGTACTTATACTAAGTTTTGATCGAGTTTAACAGAGATTTTGAAACCTTCTATGCTACCATGAGAAAAAGTGTACAGAAGTTATTGACGCAGGTACTTAAACCTAGATAAGGAACAATGTAACTGAAATCAGAGTCCCTAAGGGATTTGGGGTGCGAAATTGAAATGTTCTACTAGTGTCGGGCAAACAATAATGTAGTTAGCAATTTATAGACAAACAGGTCAGCAACAGATTAATATTAAGCAGATTAAGCATTCCATCTTAATTATGACATGTGTAGGTGTAGGTTTATTAAGTTTGTAAGAAACAAATCAAATTTGGGATCGATACTCAAGGTGAGGCAGAGCAAGGGTGTGGTATAATAATTTCAGAGTAGCAGAGTTTTTAAAATCGTCAGAGTGTTTAAAGATAAAGCCAAGAGAAGTCAAGAGACAATTTTGATCGATTTATGGGTAGATGTCAGTGTTTTAATTACAGTCCTGTCTTGTTAGAAGTCCATCACTAGGCAACAATTCAAAGCATAGAATGTGACTATTTAATAGACTTCTCTGGGACTAGGAGCAACCAGGAGCTTCATTTTATTGTAGAGACAACCCTGCAGACGATGTAAAACTGAGTGCTAGATAATTATAGTGTTCATATATTTGATGTTTAGATATTATGTTTAGATATTGGGTGTTCAGAGTATCTGTAATATTGAATATTGCAGGGGCTGAAAATTGCATGCTAGACCGTCAGAAAATTTGAAAAGCAAAAATCGTTTGTGTACCCCTATCATCGAAGATTGCACCACAAAACGCAAGGATCGTATGGCTTCCTCTCAGGAGAAAACAGAGCATCCCGTCATTGGCCTGGAACCCATACCGCGCAGAAAGAGCCATCATTCCCACGATTACAATAGAATTTCTACGATTCGATAATAAAAACAGCATCGGCGGTCGTGATAAAACTCCGACCGGACGTTCCCATAAAAATTCTCTTTGAGTGACATATTGCGAGCCGTGGTATATGCTAGGGGTAGGGGTATTTGGCAAGCACAGAGCGTAAAAACGGCGTGGTCTAGGGTCGCGTGTTTCTTTCCTCCGCGCGACGTTGCGACAGAGAAATCGATTAACTACTTACTTTAGCCCGAAGGTCGACTGTCGAGGATCGATCGGATCGAGCGTTGATCGAAAACGTCGGTTCAAAGTGGTCTCGTTTATACCGTCGTTAATTTCGTCGGGGCTGGAAGAGATATCGATAGCAAAAAGGAAACAGCTCGCGGCAACGTTTGGCGATAAAATACTAAACGCGCGCGGGCGAGCAGGGGAGGGCGGCGGCGGAGCGGATGGGCGGAGGGTGGGTCAGGTAAAAATAGAGGTGAAAGGTGAACGGGGCTGTGCAGTGAAAAAGCGTACTGTATCCGCACAAATATCCGCGCAAAATGTCTGTTTCTATCCGCTACGCGGCAAATTTTTATCTTTCGGCGATACCGCCGCTATTAGCATGACGTCCAGCTCAAAAGCTACGGCAAAGTTATTTCCAGAAATAACTTTTGTCGAATGTGCCCGCTCCTTTGGAAGTCCCCAGGTCAGGGAAAACGGATTGGGTCAGCGGGGTACTTTTTCTGCTTAACTTATCACAGAATTGACCGTCCTCTACAGGGTGGTCTCGGAGAACCTCGATAAAAGTTAATGGTGTTATATAAGGTGTTTCCAAATATGTGAGACATTTCTGGAAGATAGATTGTCCTCATGATATTTTTGTGTGAAGTTACTAATCATATTTCATGAGAAGTCCCCTAGTGTCATTTCAAAAGCGATTTCCACATCGATGCCTTCCTCTTGTCAGATGAAGAATATCGTGACTATTACTCAAAGGAGGTTCAATTAAAAAATATTTTATCATGTGATGTAACTTTAATCAGAGTTCGCGAGAGATTCCAAATTGTTGATCTATAGCGTATGTGGTTTAAAAAAAAGGAGTTCGAGTAGGACTTTGGATCCTCCTTCAATTTGCCCGAATCCCTAAAAATGCCTCCTCTGAGACTCTCCAATTTCCCTAAATCTGAAATTCCACGATTTTATCTACGGTGTTTCCATGAGGATAGAATTCCTGGATCGCTCTCCAGGCTTTCCCAAAATTCGAGCTCCCTCGCGTAAAGGCGCGGGCAAACGTTTTCAGGTCGGGCTAGAAAAAAGTAATCACTTTTTGATGAATATGGAAAGGAAGAGTCGAAAATGCGACGGTAAACACAAGTGGGCCGCGTCCATACAAATATTATCGAGGGAGGGCGGGCAGTGGCACGAAATCGAGGCGGCACTATCATCTGGCTGCTATCCCAATCGAGCAGTACTTAATCCCAGCAAATATAGTCGGAATTCCAAAGCATTGTTGCGCATACGACAGCCAGATTCGAATATCGCTACTGCGCACGTTCTACTAATCGCTCTGTCGTTCATCCATACGCCGATTAATTATCGGTCGACTGTGTAATCCTGCTCGGCTGGGTCTTGTCGCCTGCGCCGAAATTTTCGGTGGAATCGTTTTCGAATCGATGTCACGTCTGTTTCACAAAATCAACACTGATGTTCACGTTTTCGTAGGGAAACTGTGATTCATGCTGGGAACTGATGGTTCTTGTTGAGTAGTTTCGCTTTGAAAGTTATCGATATTGTTGTAATGTGTAGTAGAGAACTAGAGATAAATAGTGGGAGTGAAAATGAGCGGATAGGGTGTTCCCTCGATATGTGTTCACGATCGTAGTGTGATTTGACGATTACTTGACCACGTGGTTTCTGAAGGAGAGTGATCTCTTAACTAGGGTGATGTGTTAAGAAGGGTGGTCTCTTAACTAGGGTGATTTTTTAACCAGGGTGGCCTTTCAACTAGGATCATCTCTTAACCAGGGCGATTTTTTAACTAGGATGATGTGTCAATCAAGATGATCTCTTCATCAGGGTTAACTCTTAACCAGGAAGATCACTTAATGAGGATGATCGCTTAACTAGTGTAATCACTTAAACAAGGCGATCAGTTAAGCAGGGTGTTCACTTAACCAGAATGATATATAACAAAAAAGTGGGAATAAATAATGGGTATAAAAGGGATCAAATATGGCGTTCCCCTGATATGTGATCTCGATCATGGCGATTCGTCGATCACTTAACCGGGGTTGGGGCACAAAGCACAGAATCAGTTGCGTTTAAAGTAACGAAGTAGACTCTACCAAAGTATCATTAACGCTAACTACTCAATTAAAATTTCCACCTGTTATCACTAATTTCACTAATAAATCGCTCTCAGCGTTTTTTCCGATGACCAGGCTCTTTCGCGAAGAAGGCAAATGTTCTTCATCCAAACGAACGCATAATTCGTAATTAAGCGCACGTCCCCGCAGGGTCAGCTCGATTGATACGGTTGTGCAACGCATCTGGCCGAAGCCCTTCGCAGTTAATGGCGATGGGATTAACTCTGACGCGTTGTAATTCTCAGGTCAACCGGGCATTCGCTTGTCAATGCCTCCAGCGCTTTTTAATGGCTTTTGTCGTTATCTCTTTCAATATTCCTCGCCGTTTTTGCGTCAATAATCCAGCGTTAAGTAGCCCCCGAATTATTCATGGGTTTAATTAACCAGGCTTTTCCAGTTCTTTCGACACTTTCCATCCGAATATCGATCTACTTGATAAACGCAACGGTTCGTTTATTGCATACGGCCAGAAATGACACACGTTGCTCATAACATTTGTTACAATTACCGTGCGACGCTCGTCGGGGATACAAAAAAACAGCAGCTAGGGGGAGGGGGGAGGATGTGGAGGGGAGCGCCTGAAAAAACATAGGTAAAACGAAAATTTGTATCCATGTTTTACTGTCACCTGTCAGTTTTTATTCCTGCGCGTAAAAAAGCGACGATGCGCCGCGACGCATGTTGATTTCACGTTTAAATATCCACGGCTGCGCGCGCGCGGATGGCGGGCGGGAAAAATATAAATGCAAATAATACCATAAATTTCGGCTTTAATTTATTTGGACGTTTTAAAAGCGCCTTTTCGCCCGGATATGACGTTATAAATGTTATTGGCCGTTCTGAAAAAAATGATATCGAACGCACTAGTTGGTACGCGCGACACGATTTTTCGTTCTAATCGCGAATTTTTCGCGAACGGATTTCCCTGTCCAATGATAATGCGACTTATTATCTTGACACTTCGGTGAACATCCGTTTCGGGGCAGAAATCAATGCGCTTTTCCGCTCGAAATTTTTTAAATTTCGCGTGCTGTTATAAATATTAAAAATACTGCTGCTGCATTTTTTGTAGTATAAAAGTTTGGTTAACATAAATTAGCTTAACTCGTAGAAGTGAAAACAAAGGCATTGATACAAATTTTAGAAATTATTAATCTCTATTTTTTCTCTTTGTTCTTTCAAGAATCCAAGGTGGACTTAAGGTGGTTATCAACTTTGATTACAAAATTATAATTTTTTAATGTTAAATTGGGATTCTTTGAAAGGCTTAAAGACACCTTAAGTACTTGGCGTGAATTTTGCATTTGTAATTTCTTTTTGTGGGGTGAGGATCTGCTTTTTCCATAAATCTAAATAGTGTTAAAAATTGTTACTGTAATTTTCATAGTATCATGCCAATTTTTTATTCATCAATCAGTAACGAACTCCCATTTAACCAGAATACTTGGCTAAAAGACACCTTGAAGTTCCTCCACGTGTTCGAAATCAATATCAGCCGCCATTCACCAATTCTTAACTTTCCCTTGATATTACGTCTATCGACTACGCATCTCGTTTTCTCGTTTTGTGACTTTATCGAGATCGCACGTCCGAGAAAGCAAACTCATCCGTATTAGGGTAATCTCTCTCCCCATCTTCGTTTCCTTCCAACTGAGGATTCACTCGCATCGGATCCTCATGCAAATGAGCCGCTGTAAAAGGATTCTGATCGTACGTTGTTTTCCGAGGCGCGAGGATAGAGCAGGGAGCTCCATAAAATGCAACTAGATGCGGAGGAGGCAGTCGTGCTTGACCTTTCCTTCATGGATAGTAAAACGAATCCGTTGCTTTTGATGAAACGATTATGCGGGGCGTAACCTGTGATTATGCTATCGTAAATTGTAGGTGGAAGCGCGGGTAATATTTCACTGATTTAATAGATAAGAGGGGCCATTTTAGTTTCCTCTTCTGCGGGATGCAAAATCAGATTTTTTATCCCCTTTTTTCTTTACGTTTTCCTGATGCTCGGAGATAGCCACGCGACTATAGCGAGTGAAAACTATAACACGAGGGTTGGCTGAACAGTAATGCACACTTGCGTGTGTCTCGAGAACGAGAAGAGATGTTGAAATTCGAAATAAGAGCGAAAGTACGATTCTTGCCTTCAAAATGGGCATAAAAATTATTTCTGCTCTTGTAAAAATATTTTTATTAATAAAAAGTGTTAAGGAAACCATATAAACTTCAAACAAATGGATTCCAAGCCAAATAACTGAGTATTTATTTCATAAAAGAAGCTTGCTTGCTTATGAACACATTAATAGGGACATTTATCCTACTCACAGGCTTTGAAGCTTGAACATTATGCTGATTTGATCAGGCACTCTCTAATTTTGCTCTCTTTACACCTCAAGAGGGACCTCAAAGACAGTGCAGTCCTGGATAAAGAATCAATCGCTGGAATACCTCAGTGACACAGTGAAAAACCTGGTCACTCGTTTGTAGAACTAAATATCCCCAAATGGGGATTACGTTGAGAAATAAAGGTACCATTTTGAAGCCAGGAAATTGTACCTTCATTGTTCTCTCGATTTTCTTCGATACTTCTCGTTTCGTTTTCGAGATACACGCGAGTGTATAATCCCCAATGGAGCCCCTCGCTTTTCCTCCAGAACACTTGTCACGCAAAGTACTTTCCTTATTAATAGCCTTCGACCGAAGAAAGAAAGCGAGCCCGATAGGCAAATTTTCTCGTCCATTGATCTCCTCCACGGTCCCGCGTCCCTGATCAGCCGCAACACGAGGATCGGGTGTCCGCTGATCCGTGAAGCATTCGAAACGGCTCGCCTGAACGTCGGAGAGCGCCGCGACGCCGAGGACAGTCGCGATGAGAGCCCCGGGTACATAAAGCAAAGTTCATTACACAGAGAGGCGTAACGACGCTCGTTCCTCGCGGCGGGGAGGAACAGTGTCGTCGATTTGCCCGTAATTTATCGCTGGCCTGTGCACAATGCGAGAAAGGACGCCTTATTGCCAGCATTTTTCCCCATCGGTGCATCTCTTGCATCCCGCCGCGAACCTTTTATGAGAGTCTACCATAAGCCCGAGAAATTCAAGTGCCCTGGGGGTGTGTCTCCCTTCTGCTCTTCTTGGCGCCTGGGAAGGGATGGACGAGAGAGGGGAGGATCTATGAGACAGGTAGCGATGGGGGTTCGAATCTCGAGTTTTGTGTACCTACAGTCAGGTTTTATAGAGTTGAGCCTTGGTGGCCGAGTCTTCTAATTGGCGATGTTGTCGCTTCTGTAGCTCGTGATTGGTGCTCCTCTCACGCGACATATCTACAGTAGGGTTGTTCTGAGGCAAGGAACGGATTTCCCTTTTCCTTCAGTCTGCCATTTCCTCCCACATCTACCACTATCTCTTCAGACCCTGCATCCTTTAGCGAAGCATTCCCTCATTCCTGTGTTCTCAACATCAATTCTCAACATCATCTCAATATCAATTGTCTATTCGATACACGCCGTGAAAGATCTCCCCAAAAAATGGCTGAGCAAGTAAAAAATGCTTTGTATACGTACATAATAACACTCTTCGTAAAAACAGATTCTATCTACAACACACTAAAAGCGTCTCCCTGTTCTCCTTTATTCCCCAAGGACTTAAAACTGTAATACAGTACACTCGTACTCGGTGAAAGTTCGAAGTCAGTTTTCTCGAAAACGAAACCTAAAATAAAAAATTTCATCGCCCCATCAGCCCATTTCTGGTACGCCCTGTGTGTACAGATTCGAAGCGATTCGAAGTGTTTCAGTTGCCATCGCTAGAGACAGGGCGCAAGGGAGAGGGTCCAAAGGGGGTGGCTGGGTGAGGAGAGGGACGGTGGAAGAGCCGACGGTATGCATTCGATAATACAATTTACGGTCGCGAACGATGGCGTATAAATTTTTATGGTGATCAGGTAGCACACCGGTTGATATACCCATAGCCGACGTCCACGGTTCCGCCATCGTATGCACCGTGAATTGTGAGCGGCACGGGGGGGTGGCCACTGCACGCTCGAGGGTGGCTCGGAACACACGGATAGCTGCTCAATGACGGCGCTCCTCCTCGCTTCAATCGAACAAACAATCCTTCCTCGCGTCTCTGTAAACCCCGCGCCCACGCTGTCCCCATGCATCTAGACGCTTATGAGGGGGGACAAAGGGGCATTAAAACGTTGCAACGGTTTAGAACTAACTGTTGCAAAAACTGCTGGCCGCTTTTGTTCCTCTGTCCTTGTTTTTTAGAGGAGTTGTGATTGGTCGCCGCTGCGTTTCAGGTGCAATTGAAATGCGCGGGATGCAAGGTGTTAATTGTTTTTGCTTTGTTTCGATATTCTTTATAGCAGGCGTGACAGGAGTTTTAAAAAATTACGAACCGCGGGAGAGAAAGTATTGCGGATTTTCTTGAGCGAAAGAAATGTGGAAAGCGGAGAAATATTGGCTGGCTGTCAATTTTTTGAATATTGTCTCGATATACGGTCGTAACTCGAACTTAATTAGGCATTTAAGAAACTACAAACGAAGATTGTGTGAAAGAATTGGTTTCTAATTGATTTCGAGTCATGAACTTTTATCGAGGTAATATTGACATCGAACATATATCGAGGCAAGATAATGCTCGTCAAGAGGCAACGACACCCGACGAAAAATCAATAGATTTTCATTGTCAGCGCGCGTCAGCACCAAATTAACGAGTCCGTAACGCGGGTCTAATAAATATTTCCGAACAAATGACGAATGCTGGGTGGATGTATTACTTGAATTTGGTGTTATTATCGGCGCCGATCATTGTCGTCGGCGGCGTTGAAATGCGGCGAAAATGAATCATCTTCATTGTTCGTTACGGTTGCCTGGACACGACAAAACAGAAGCAGCGCGTAATAGGAAAGACACAGAGGATGATGGAATGGTATTGATCCCCGCGAATTATATTTGCAGCGATAACAATCCCGCCACTCGCTCGTTCAATCTAAAATAGATGCTCCATCTGTCCGCTGCTGTTTTTCGTCCGCGTTGAAAATGAACAGGGACGAACGCAGGTTTACTTGCCGGAAAATTTGCCAACGTTTCGACGAGAACTTCATTCCTGGTGTACAAGCGACTCTCGATTACTGTCCCCCTCGAAAACAACGGAACTTGCAGCCGTTGAACTCTCAATATTTTTGACTAGCCTTATTCACGAATTTAATACTGTTGGAGAAAGTTTGAACATGTATCGAGGGATGTTGAATAATGTACATATATCGTGTACAGACTAGGCAAACCTTGCTTCTCTTGAACTTGAGTCGATTCTGTCAGGTGAAATCCCGTTTTAAGTGTAGCAACAATTAACGAATCTGATGGACAGATAACGAAGGTCAATTGTATTGTAAAACCGAAAATTGTGTCTTTGTTCAAGTCTAATTTTGAAATTTCTCTCTGTGTCAAAATTTCTTTATACTTGTTATAAATATATTTCTTCGATATGAAGAGCTTCTCTAATACCTACAATTTACTTTCTAGTTACCAACTTCTCACTCTCCCACACTTGCACCCAACAGTCCCTCGACCCGACCTTTGAAGATTCTCCCATGAATGCCAGTGTCTACAGAATATCACAGCAGTTCTTTCATGCACGCTACTTTTTCCTCCGTTTTTTTCCCCGCCGTGTTTCCGCTCGGTGTCTACGAGTATCCACGCGTGGACGATCAATCGATTTGTACTCTGGCGAAATGTATTCTCCCGCTGGCCTGCCCGAGTTCGCTTTCCCGAGATTTTTACGCTGAAGCGCGCCTCTTCGGGCGCAATTATTCGACCAATCGTCGAGGACGCACGCCAGGACGTAACCAATCGGATGATTTTTCGAATCGTCTATGTTTGGGCTTGTTGACGGAGTCTCGTGACGTTGTAAGGATGCGTAAAACTGAAGACTGAAATAATATTTGTATACGTATCAAAATTCTCTAAAATTCCATCACATTTGCAATTTAAAAATTTTGAATATTTCTACTATTTGAATAAGTACATTAAATTTGTAAGTTTCGAGCTGATGATGAAGCTTGAAACTATCACGTGGCATCCCTGTATCGCGGAGCCCATGACCCCCCTTAGTCAGTGCTAGGTTTACAATCGTTTCCTATTAAACTAGAGAGTGATCGAAATTCCAGGGTGCTCCTGTAATAATTTCGTCAGCGAATCTTTCGCCGAGCCCCTTTCGGCGACACTTCGCAGACTGAGACCCTGCACACCTCGGTAAAGGTGCACGAGACACGGAATTAACGTCGTTACGTTTTACGGCCGCCTCGTCGGCAGAAACTGATTCGTTGTAAGGAGAAAAACGAGCGAGGACAGCACGTAACACGACGAAACACCGTGGCGCGGCGTTTCACGATCCTGTGGGGGAGGGAATCGTTTCTGGTGGGGGCGTAGGGGCGCGATACGTGGGGCGGGCCTAGGAGGGAGGCAAATACAGCTTCTCGAAGACCTTTGTCAGCGTTTAGTACTCAGACGACCGTAAGAATTTTGCGCCACCCTCGCAATGTACCGTACGTTTTAATAGCTATGCACGTGTTTTTCATTGGAGACGCTCTCTCGTAAATGCCATGTTTTCCTCGTCGTTAATTCCACAGCAAAACATACGAGGAACGTGTCCTGTGAACTATCGTACGTAATTTGGGAGAAATTTTGATGAACAGTAACTCATATAGCACAAAGACGTCTTAAAAACTTGAAAATGTCCAAAGGATCTCTTAAAAGACATTCGTGAGACATTCTAGAGACGTCCAAATTACGCCCATAAGATGTTCTAGAGACGTCCAAATTACGCCCATAAGACGTCCTAGAGACGTCCAAATTACGCCCATAAGACGTTCTAGAGACGTCCCAATTGCGCCCATAAGACGTTTTAGAGACGTCCAAATTACGCCCATAAGACGTCCTAGAGATGTCCAAATTACGCCCATAAGACGTTCTAGAGACGTCCAAATTACGCCTATAAGACGTCCTAGAGATGTCCAAATTGCGCCCATAAGACGTTCTAGAGACGTTCAAATTACGTCCATAAGACTTTCAGACAAAAAATAGACGTCTTTATGACGTCCAACAGCGTACGTCTTTAAGACATCCGTATGGTATGTCTTTAGGATGTCTTATTGACGACATTTTCAGAAGTCTTTAAGATGTACGCTGTCATACCGTTGATTGTACAGTCGTAGCTATTGATCGGTGGTGATGAATATGCCTGACAGTGACCTAAAACGCAAATGCCCTATTAGTTGATCATGTCCCAATACTTGAACACTAACACTGATTCTAATTTTATTTAATTTTAAGTTCGACTTCTTTTATTAATTACATACCTAACCAAAACAAGTATGTTCAGCTCCTGGGGTCTTCAGAAAGGTTGTCCACTTATCGAGACATCTGACATCTCAAGCGTCCAAGTATCGAGACATGTATCTTATGTTAACTTTGTTCATATCTGAGGACTTTTCGACACATTTTCTGCTGCACTGAATTGTCCCCCAAGCAAAGAAAAAAAATGTCCCATTTAGCCCAGAATTGAAAACATATTATGAGATCAAGAGTCCGAAGCAATAAATGACGTAACCCTTACGCAACCGTCGAATATTTCACCTGTGGCCTCGACTGAGAAACCGTATCTCACATTTTGAGGTTTACGGTGGAAAATTCCGCGGGAAAATTTCTCGCGGCCCTGCCTTTAATTTGCATCTACTTTGCGGGCTTAATGATCGGAGACGCGCGTTGTTCCAGCGGAGTCGTGGCACCGTTGGGGCCAGCGCGTAATGAAATTCGAGAGGAAAATCAGCGTGAACGGGCCGCGCGAGCCAAGTCGAGAGGCCGACGCGACGTTTCGAACGTGACGTGACCAGTCCCATCATTTTATGCAAATAAAACCAGAGAACGCTTGATTTCCCTTGGTGTTCGACGACGACGAGGAACGTCGTCGTCATCGTCGTCGTTGCTGGGGCATACCAGATGCTGACCAGAAACACAACCGCGCTCGGCCCCGCATTCGGATTATCTGCTTAATGGGGGAGGGAGCGAGGAGGGTGGCGCTTCGAGTTAAAAAACTGAGGTCGAAAGCGTGCTGCGGCATTCTCTCGTCCTCGACTTTCTTTTCGATACTGGGGAGGCATGTGAAAGTGTGTGAGGTATCCATTTGGTTTGTTAGATGTATTCGTTGATTCGCTAGTATCGGTGGTAGGTACGTTTTCCTCTAATTTCTTTCCTAACCTCAGAGTTGTTTCGGTGTCCCGAAGTTTTTCATGTTCCATTAGTTTTCTTAGATTTTTGTGAATCTAAGAAAAATATAGTACATTTTTGAAAATGTAAAATACCTGCTACTATCTAGTTGTTTCATGTTTTATATTCGTATGATCGCACTTTACATTTCGAAAGCTACAGTCTTTTTAAATGTAAGTAATTTCATATTATTCTGCTTGGCTGAAAATTTTCTGTCAGGGTTAGCATTCAAAGTTATCAATTGATCAAACAGTATTCTCGAAAAAAATTTCGATCACAACTTATACGAAGTATATCTATCTTTTATCAGTCCTAAATAATGTAATCTCACAAGGCACTTTAGTATTCAAATCCAACAATTTAAGCTTCACCATATACTACCCTAATATTTTCGGAAAAATCCCTATCCATTCAACCAAATGCTCTCAGTTTCCCACCAAACAAAGCCTCCACACTTTGCGGATCCCTCAACCCCGCATCCTCGCGCGGGAAAAGCCATCTCCATCCGCCAGCTATTTTCGAGCGAGGAACCGTCCAGTCGCGCCGCAATTTTCGCCGCACTCGGCGTTCCCGGAAATAGTGGTCGCGCCTAACCAGCTCGCATCGATTCTCGCGGGACCGTGTCGGCACGTGTCGGCTAGTACGTGTTTACACCGCCACTGGGAGTCGCTTAACGCGGCATCAGCGTGAGTTCTACATTCGGAACGTGTCCCCTCGATCGGTTCACACCTGCATCTCGCTCTTGCCACTTCTCTTGAGCAGCCTTGTCTATGGCCAATTGAGCACCGTATCGATCTCTCTGCATTTGAATAATGAGGAGCAGTCGTCGATCGCTTACATTATGGCCAGAAACTCTCGAAAGAAGGTTTTGAATCAGAGTTGACAGACAGATTCCTTCTTGGTGTATAGTGGAGGACTTTGGGAGGTGGAGAAAGAAGTGAGAGTCCTGTTGGTGTCGGTCTAGGCCTCAGATAAGAGTAAGACTACAGTGTACCTGATACACTACACCCAAGGAGGAACTTCCTGCGATAATCGTACTATGAACAGAGCCAAACAATTCTGGCTAAGAATGTATTGGCCCAAAGAACCCATGGCCCAAGAGCCCGACTCAAAGAGTCTAAGAGCCGAAGAACCTGAGTCAAAGAGTCTAAGAGTCTAAGAGACTGAATCAAAGAGTCCAAGAGTCCAAGAGTCCAAGAGTCCAAGAGTCCAAGTCAAAGAGTCCAAGAGTCTGAGTCAGAGTTCAAGAGTCTAAATCAAAGAGTCCAAGAGCCTGAGTCCAAGAGCCTGAGTCCAAGAGTCCAAGAGTCCAAGTCAAAGAGTCCAAAAGTCCAAGTCAAAGAGTCCAAGAGTCTGAGTCAGAGTCCAAGAGTGTAAGTCAAGGAGTCCAAGAGTCTAAGCCAAAGAGTCCAAGAGTCTGAGTCAAAGAGTCCAGAGGTCCAAGAGTCTGAGTCAAAGGGTCCAAAAGTCCAAGATTCTAAGAGTCCAGGAGTCTGAGAATCCAGCAGCCTAATATTCCAATAGTCTAAGAGCCCAAGAGTCCCAGACCCTTTTCCCGTTTTCTTCCTGTTGCTGAATTTTTTTACAATCAACTTTCCTTCTTTCACTTACTCACCGAGGACACTCAGCAACGCTGCCGCGAAGCACACTGGGACACCTGCTGACACCATTCTTCCGACACACTGCACACCAGTTGCCTGTGTAACTGTACTGCGGTCAGCTAGTTGGCAGGGCACACGCGTTCGGCGTACTCGACGTGCCGAAGTCCACGCGGAAACTGGCGGCTTCCGATGGCACGCTGCCGCTGGTAGCCACTTGGAGCAGAACGGAACGTTCGTCGACTTTTGCTTTTGCCAGCAAGAGCCGTCGCCTCCGTGGTGGGAACGAAGAAAGGAAGCGGCGGGTGGAGGCGCGCCTTACATCCAACGCTCAGACCCGCGGCCGTCTCCAGACAGGCTGGTCCATTTTACCTGTGCAGACCAGGTGGGATCGTGGAGCAGGTTTCCAACACCTGAATATAGGCTGGCACTGGAGACTTGGATATCTTTAGTTTAGGAGCAGCTGTGATCATAGTAGGTACAGGGTGTCCCAGAAGTGATGATACAAGCTGAAAGGGGGTGATTCTAGATGAAAAAAATTAGACACAAATGTTGGATAATGTAGAAATCTTAGAAAAATGTAGAATGACAGGAATTTAGTTAAATTCCATTATAAATTAAATGTATAATTTTCTTCGAATTGTATGTTAAGAAATGGGTAATTGCATTTGTTTTTCGACTATCTTGAAACATAATAAAAAGGGACTTGGTTCTCGTTGGCTCTCAGGTACAGAAGTGTAGTCTTCAGTGAGGGTGAGGATCCAAATTGAAGCATTAATTCTGAAGGCAGTTTTGTCTTTTTTAAGGCAAGGAAGTCTTAACACATTTTGTTGCATCCCTTATATTTTGTGTTCCAATTTGAATCTTCCAAATTTCTACCCTCTATCTTTAATATCTCTACCCTTCCTTAAAATATCGAAGACTATATTTGTAACATGCTGTATATAGAAAAAATAAGGTCAACCAAACCTGAGTACCACATAGTATTTCTTACCCAGGATCCTCCCTTATTTTGATTTCAAATGAATTTTTAAGAAGACCTTTCTAATTATTGTTTTTCCCTTAAAAAATACATTCTGTGAAAGCAGCAGAAGGAACATTATTTTCATAAAAAAAATTGGAAATGAAATTGGTTTCATAAAATTATGAAAATTTAAAAAACCTTAATCACTGCCCACTTTCATTTTAATAGAAACCTAATGTAAAATAAATAACGAACCACTCCACAGTGCTTGAACACTTTTTAAAAATTTCACTCTTGCTCAAGTTACAACGTATGGACAAGTTGATCTTGATTTACAATTCAACGCATTTTCAGCCTGCTCCATATTTAATGGTTTATTTCCTCTAGGATTTCAGAAATATTCAAACACAATAAGTTTCGCGTAACGCTGAAAGGCGAACGCTCGAAAATTTGCATCAGATAGAATCGAACTCTAGCAACTACTTGTTGCCTTTTCTCCGCTGACGCCTTGTCGATGCAGCTCCTTTGTTGCACCCCCACGTGACGTAATTTTTCTGTCAGTAATAACTTTCGAGCGTAGCGTAACCCAGCTCCTGTATAACGTGATCAAATTTCTGTTTCTGAATTAAACTGACAACAAGACTAGTTCCTGATAGATTCCAAGCGTTAACAAACTTCGTTCCTGGTATGCACCAGTTTTTCCTTTATTTGTCACATTTTGCTTCTAATGAAGTGAAACGATAGTTCGTGGCAACGTCGACATGGTAATAGATCTTGCTCAACTTTTTCCTCTGTTGTGATTACGTACGAGGCGTAATCGAAATCGTGACCTTGCGCTATAAAATTATACTGAGCAGTTATTCGGTCTGTAATGGAGCAATAGCTAGGTCAAGAATTTCGCAACTAGCGAGATCCTTGAACAGGAATCTAGCGTACTGTGCAGCATGTTTCTAAAAAGTGAAGTTGTTAGATATCGAGTGTTCCTTCTGCTTATTGCGAAGAGGAATAACTCGAGTTCAAATTCTGAATGAATTTGTGTTATATTATTTAGTAATATTTTTTATTTTTTTGTTTATTATTCGCAGGGTTTACCTGCTGTGCATTATGTATGTATCAAAGATTGTTTACTCGTGTAATAAATAAATAAATAAGTAATTATATGTACAAAAATACAAATTCTTCCAAATTTATACATTCAATTCACATTTCTTAAGGGATGATAAAATACATGAAAACGTCGAAATATTATATTTAATTAATTTGTTATACTCGTCTGTTCGTGTACTATTTTTTCATATTTAGATATGAAGTATGTTTGCATTTTAACTGACGTATTTTTCTTTTGTTTCAGGTATGTACTGCTTGAGCAACATGATTAATATCAAAAGGGAGTGGAATGATGTTTCAGTGAGTAGTTTGATGTGTTCTTTTTGTTTTGCTGTTCTGTAGTCTAGTTATATTCAAATCTGTTCAGTTTTTCTTTTCAACACTGCATTTATTTCTTATTGCCTGCTTTGAATTATGTATTCTGTGCCATGTTATTTATGTTTAATAAGTACACGTTACATTAACGAGGGTAACATTTATCATATAAACACGAAAAACATATTTCTTCACATTTACTTACTAACATTTTACAAAAACTTTTGCCCTCCAAAAATATCGGCCTTGAAGTACTTCATCTCAGAAACATACTGAAAAATATTTTACACTCCATCTACACTACTATGCAGCTTCGGCAAAAAATCAGCAAGTTTCACGATACTTCCAGACATAGAATTTATTTTTCTTTAATATTTTTCAAAAATGTTGAAATTTGCGATCTTTTGTCGAAGCACGTGTCCAAAAAAAGCTGTGTGCAAAATTTAAGAAAAAATTCGGTGAGCCACAAGTCTGGTCCTCCCCAGTTGCCAGGGAAGTCGCGATGCAGCAACAAATTGCATGCGCCACTTCTGTGTTTCTAGCGGAAAAGCAGAGAAAAATTTAGAACGTTGGTCCGTTTGACTTCGTTAATTTAACACGTAATATTGAGTTAACGTTTTAATATACAAACAAACAGTCTCTCTCTCTCACTCTCACTCTGTCTCTGTCTTTCTGAAGTGTCCTGTATAACTGCCATTTCCCAGCGGGTGGCTCATCATCTTTATTCTCGTCGCTGGCGTTGATTTACTTGCCCATTGAGCCGCGTCTTGCAAAACGCTACAGCCGCGGTCGAAAAGAGGGAAACTACTAGCATAATTACGATTAATTACACGCTTTTAATTAAACCGGTTGTACCCTTCAACCGTTACCCCGCCCCCTCCCCCCTCTTTCTTCTTTCCGTTTGCTTGTCCATTTATTTGCTTATCCGCGCATTAGCGCGGCTCAAAGAGACCCGCAAAGTCTCGAATGAACGGTCGCCTCTTACATCCTGCCTCGCTTTCTCTTTTCGCGCGCGACACCATGCCGCCCCTATTCAGGCAGAAATTATACTTTGTCGACAAAGCTCGGTAATCTGTGTTCGACCTGTAGAGGAACCACTCGGAACGTGGCTTTTTTTTCGAGCGCCGTTCAGTTTTCGTGACTGCAGTTGCGGAAATTGATGGAGAATGTTCGGAAGTGGAAGGAGAAATAGAGGTGGGATAGAGGGTCCTGAAATTCGTCGGCAATTTCTGGGGAAACTTGTGTAAATTATTATTACTAACCCTGGTTTTTCAGTACTGAAATATTAAGAGAGGGAGTACCCTTTAATGAGTACCCGAAAGGTCATAATATTATTGAAACCTCCTCAGTACGAAGAAGTCTTTGAAAGAAGGAGGTCACTGTTTCTCATAATCACAAAGAATGCCTGCCCTGGTAAAAAGTTTTCGATCACAGCGAATGATATGTGTTATTTAAAAATATCGCAGATTCTGAAATGTAAAATGTTTTTGAATGAATATTAAATAAGGGAAGCACTAAAAAATAGTGTTAGCCCTTTTTTTTAGTGTTGTGGAATGCCTATAGATATCAGTTTCGTCAGGAGTAGTGTTTTTCTATGAAGGAGACAAACTATAGTGTTCACAGAGCAGTTGTGGAAACATAGAAGAGGACAGAGACTTGTAAAATTTGTGAAAAAATTGATGGGAATGATTTTCACTGAGAAACAGTGTTAATCTTCCTGCTAAGTGTTGTGGAGTGTCTGCAGGCTTCAATTCTTCGAGGGATAGTGTTTTTAGTGAAGGAGACGAACTATAGTGTTCACAGTGCTATTCGGGAGAACTAAAAGAGGACAGAGACTTGTAAAATTTGTGAAAAAATTGATGGGAATGATTTTCACTGAGAAACAGTGTTAATCTTCCTGTTAAGTGTTGTGGAGTGTCTGCAGGCTTCAGTTCTTCGAGGGATAGTGTTCTTAGTGAAGGAGACGAACTATAGTGTTCACAGTGCTATTCGGGAAAACTAAAAGAGGACAGAGACTTGTAAAATTTGTGAAAAAATTGATGGGAATGATTTTCACTGACAAACAGTGTTAGTCTTCCTGTTAAGTGTTGTGGAGTGTCTGCAGGCTTCAATTCTTCGAGGGATAGTGTTTTTAGTGAAGGTGACAAACCATAGTGTTCACAGTGCTCTTCGGGAAAACTAAAAAAGGACAGAGACTTATAAAATTTGTGGAAAAATTGATGGGAATGATTTTCGCTGAGAAACAGTGTTAATCTTCCTGTTAAGTGTTGTGGAGTGTCTGCAGGCTTCAATTCTTCGAGGGAGAGTGTTTTTAGTGTAGGAGACAAACTATAGTGTTCACAGTGCTCTTCGGGAAAACTAAAAGAGGACAGAGACTTGTAAAATTTGTGAAAAAATTGATGGGAATGATTTTCACTGACAAACAGTGTTAGTCTTCCTGTTAATTGTTGTGGAGTGTCTGCAGGCTTCAATTCTTCGAGGGATAGTGTTTTTAGTGAAGGTGACAAACCATAGTGTTCACAGTGCTCTTCGGGAAAACTAAAAAAGGACAGAGACTTATAAAATTTGTGGAAAAATTGATGGGAATGATTTTCGCTGAGAAACAGTGTTAATCTTCCTGTTAAGTGTTGTGGAGTGTCTGCAGGCTTCAGTTCTTCGAGGGATAGTGTTCTTAGTGAAGGAGACGAACTATAGTGTTCACAGTGCTATTCGGGAAAACTAAAAGAGGACAGAGACTTGTAAAATTTGTGAAAAAATTGATGGGAATGATTTTCACTGACAAACAGTGTTAGTCTTCCTGTTAAGTGTTGTGGAGTGTCTGCAGGCTTCAATTCTTCGAGGGATAGTGTTTTTAGTGAAGGTGACAAACCATAGTGTTCACAGTGCTCTTCGGGAAAACTAAAAAAGGACAGAGACTTATAAAATTTGTGGAAAAATTGATGGGAATGATTTTCGCTGAGAAACAGTGTTAATCTTCCTGTTAAGTGTTGTGGAGTGTCTGCAGGCTTCAATTCTTCGAGGGATAGTGTTTTTAGTGTAGGAGACAAACTATAGTGTTCACAGTGCTGTTCGGGAAAACTAAAAGAGGACAGAGACTTGTAAAATTTGTGAAAAAATTGATGGGAATGATTTTCACTGACAAACAGTGTTAGTCTTCCTGTTAATTGTTGTGGAGTGTCTGCAGGCTTCAATTCTTCGAGGGATAGTGTTTTTAGTGAAGGTGACAAACCATAGTGTTCACAGTGCTCTTCGGGAAAACTAAAAAAGGACAGAGACTTATAAAATTTGTGGAAAAATTGATGGGAATGATTTTCGCTGAGAAACAGTGTTAATCTTCCTGTTAAGTATTGTGGAGTGTCTGCAGGCTTCAATTCTTCGAGGGATAGTGTTTTTAGTGTAGGAGACAAACTATAGTGTTCACAGTGCTGTTCGGGAAAACTAAAAGAGGACAGAGACTTGTAAAATTTGTGAAAAAATTGATGGGAATGATTTTCACTGACAAACAGTGTTAGTCTTCCTGTTAAGTGTTGTGGAGTGTCTGCAGGCTTCAATTCTTCGAGGGATAGTGTTTTTAGTGAAGGTGACAAACCATAGTGTTCACAGTGCTCTTCGGGAAAACTAAAAAAGGACAGAGACTTATAAAATTTGTGGAAAAATTGATGGGAATGATTTTCGCTGAGAAACAGTGTTAATCTTCCTGTTAAGTGTTGTGGAGTGTTTGCAGGCTTCAATTCTTCGAGGGATAGTGTTTTTAGTGTAGGAGACAAACTATAGTGTTCACAGTGCTGTTCGGGAAAACTAAAAGAGGACAGAGACTTGTAAAATTTGTGAAAAAATTGATGGGAATGATTTTCACTGACAAACAGTGTTAGTCTTCCTGTTAAGTGTTGTGGAGTGTCTGCAGGCTTCAATTCTTCGAGGGATAGTGTTTTTAGTGAAGGTGACAAACCATAGTGTTCACAGTGCTCTTCGGGAAAACTAAAAAAGGACAGAGACTTATAAAATTTGTGGAAAAATTGATGGGAATGATTTTCGCTGAGAAACAGTGTTAATCTTCCTGTTAAGTGTTGTGGAGTGTCTGCAGGCTTCAATTCTTCGAGGGAGAGTGTTTTTAGTGTAGGAGACAAACTATAGTGTTCACAGTGCTCTTCGGGAAAACTAAAAGAGGACAGAGACTTGTAAAATTTGTGAAAAAATTGATGGGAATGATTTTCACTGACAAACAGTGTTAGTCTTCCTGTTAATTGTTGTGGAGTGTCTGCAGGCTTCAATTCTTCGAGGGATAGTGTTTTTAGTGAAGGTGACAAACCATAGTGTTCACAGTGCTCTTCGGGAAAACTAAAAAAGGACAGAGACTTATAAAATTTGTGGAAAAATTGATGGGAATGATTTTCGCTGAGAAACAGTGTTAATCTTCCTGTTAAGTGTTGTGGAGTGTCTGCAGGCTTCAGTTCTTCGAGGGATAGTGTTCTTAGTGAAGGAGACGAACTATAGTGTTCACAGTGCTATTCGGGAAAACTAAAAGAGGACAGAGACTTGTAAAATTTGTGAAAAAATTGATGGGAATGATTTTCACTGACAAACAGTGTTAGTCTTCCTGTTAAGTGTTGTGGAGTGTCTGCAGGCTTCAATTCTTCGAGGGATAGTGTTTTTAGTGAAGGTGACAAACCATAGTGTTCACAGTGCTCTTCGGGAAAACTAAAAAAGGACAGAGACTTATAAAATTTGTGGAAAAATTGATGGGAATGATTTTCGCTGAGAAACAGTGTTAATCTTCCTGTTAAGTGTTGTGGAGTGTCTGCAGGCTTCAATTCTTCGAGGGATAGTGTTTTTAGTGTAGGAGACAAACTATAGTGTTCACAGTGCTGTTCGGGAAAACTAAAAGAGGACAGAGACTTGTAAAATTTGTGAAAAAATTGATGGGAATGATTTTCACTGACAAACAGTGTTAGTCTTCCTGTTAATTGTTGTGGAGTGTCTGCAGGCTTCAATTCTTCGAGGGATAGTGTTTTTAGTGAAGGTGACAAACCATAGTGTTCACAGTGCTCTTCGGGAAAACTAAAAAAGGACAGAGACTTATAAAATTTGTGGAAAAATTGATGGGAATGATTTTCGCTGAGAAACAGTGTTAATCTTCCTGTTAAGTATTGTGGAGTGTCTGCAGGCTTCAATTCTTCGAGGGATAGTGTTTTTAGTGTAGGAGACAAACTATAGTGTTCACAGTGCTGTTCGGGAAAACTAAAAGAGGACAGAGACTTGTAAAATTTGTGAAAAAATTGATGGGAATGATTTTCACTGACAAACAGTGTTAGTCTTCCTGTTAAGTGTTGTGGAGTGTCTGCAGGCTTCAATTCTTCGAGGGATAGTGTTTTTAGTGAAGGTGACAAACCATAGTGTTCACAGTGCTCTTCGGGAAAACTAAAAAAGGACAGAGACTTATAAAATTTGTGGAAAAATTGATGGGAATGATTTTCGCTGAGAAACAGTGTTAATCTTCCTGTTAAGTGTTGTGGAGTGTTTGCAGGCTTCAATTCTTCGAGGGATAGTGTTTTTAGTGTAGGAGACAAACTATAGTGTTCACAGTGCTGTTCGGGAAAACTAAAAGAGGACAGAGACTTGTAAAATTTGTGAAAAAATTGATGGGAATGATTTTCACTGACAAACAGTGTTAGTCTTCCTGTTAATTGTTGTGAAGTGTCTGCAGGCTTCAATTCTTCGAGGGATAGTGTTTTTAGTGAAGGTGACAAACCATAGTGTTCACAGTGCTGTTCGGGAAAACTAAAAAAGGACAGAGACTTGTAAAATTTGTGAAAAAATTGATGGGAATGATTTTCACTGTGAAACAGTGTTAATCTTCCTGCTAAGTGTTGTGGAGTGTCTGCAGGCTTCAGTTCTTCGAGGGATAGTGTTCTTAGTGAAGGTGAAAAACTATAGTGTTCACAGTGCTGTTCGGGAAAACTAAAAGAGGACTGAGACTTGTAAAATTTGTGAAAAAATTGATGGGAATGATTTTCACTGACAAACAGTGTTAGTCTTCCTGTTAATTGTTGTGGAGTGTCTGCAGGCATCAATTCTTCGAGGAATAGTGTTCTTAGTGAAGGTGAAAGACTATAGTGTTCACAGTGCTGTTCCGGAAAACTAAAAGAGGACAGAGACTTGTAAAATTTGTAAAAAAATTGATGGGAATGATTTTCACTGACAAACAGTGTTAGTCTTCCTGTTAATTGTTGTGGAGTGTCTGCAGGCTTCAGTTCTTCGAGGGATAGTGTATTTAGTGTAGGAGACAAACAATAGTGTTCACAGTGCTGTTCGGGAAAACTAAAAGGGGACAGAGACTTGTAAAATTTGTGAAAAAATTGATGGGAATGATTTTCACTGTGAAACAGTGTTAATCTTCCTGCTAAGTGTTGTGGAGTGTCTGCAGGCTTCAGTTCTTCGAGGGATAGTGTTCTTAGTGAAGGTGAAAAACTATAGTGTTCAAAGTGCTGTTCGGGAAAACTAAAAGAGGACAGAGACTTGTAAAATTTGTGAAAAAATTGATGGGAATGATTTTCACTGAGAAACAGTGTTAATCTTCCTGTTAAGTGTTGTGGAGTGTCTGCAGGCTTCAATTCTTCGAGGGATAGTGCTTTTTGTGAAAGGGACAAACCATAGTGTTCACAGTGCTGTTCGGGAAAACTAAAAGAGGACAGAGACTTATAAAATTTGTGGAAAAATTGATGGGAATGGTTTTCACTGAAAAACAGTGTTAATCTTCCTGTTAAGTGTTGTGGAGTGTCTACAGGCATCAATTCTTCCAGAAGTAGTGTCTTTCGTGAAGGAGACCAACCATGATGTTCACAATGCTGTTGTGAAGAGATGGAAGTGGACAGATGGATGTAAACTTTGAGGAAAACTCTGGGTGAGTTACTTTTATTACAAAATTGTGTGGATTTTTTTCTTTTTTGGTATTATGGAAAACATGTGGTTATACAATTGTGCCAGGAGATGTGTTCTTTGTGATTGTGAGAAACCATGGTATTCACAGCGCAGCTGTAGAAAGTGAATGTGGACAAAGGTTTATAAAATTTGTATATATTATTTTTGCTAAAAAATACTGCCAACTTTTTTTAATGGTGTCGTGGTATACAAGTAGCTATTAATTTTGCACTTTCCTGTTTCTCTCACATATTCTTAGAAAAAATGTTTAAAAGGAAGAAATATAACTATCGTAATTTCCGTTAATTTGGATGGGCGGATATTCATTAAAAAACCTGTTGTGAAAGTTAAATTAGCTCTTAAGTTGAAGGTCGCAATGTTCCCTGTCTGTGTGTTCTAGTTTGTATAAAAGATTAAATAATGTTTCCTAGTTTGTTGACATTTTTCTTAGATAAAGGATACTAAAATATTGGCTAATTAAATCGTGTAAACGTTTTTGTGCACCTGGATCATCTTGGCCAATTTTTGTTATTTCAAGTATAATATAAGACTCCTAGTAGTTATACTGAAGCTTTGGTCTAACCACTTTTTATTTAAAAAAAAATATTTAGATTTCGATATTTGTCAGAACACTTTTTCTATCCTGCTTATAGATAAAGCTTGGTAGTGGACGTGACTGTACAGACAACCGTATTCATGTTAATTAGAAATTTTTGTATGCTAATACTGTCACGTATGAATGTTACGTAGTTACCCAAAATTCTTTTCTTCCCTTACTTGAGCGCACAAGTAATTATCCTCGCTAGTCCTCCCAAAAATTGGTTAATCTTAACTGCTCTATATCTGATTATTACTCCTTGCAAATTGGTATCATTTTTTATATTAATTTAAATTAAAAGTAGTCACTGTGGTTCTGTATAGTCTCATTTGAATAGACAGTTTCTTTACAGTTATTATATCAGTTATTTCCTTAAAAAAATAAAAAAAAATAAAATTTAATCTCGCTGTCTGTTAGATCAAATGCACTACTAATTTAATTCTGTGTGCATGTAACAGGTTACATAAGAATACAAACAACTTTCATTTACTTGAATCCCTGGGAATGATCAAAGTGCAAGTTTCCAGTATTAAACAAGTTCACGCTTGTAAACAATTTATACAATTTTAAAACTAATTCTCTCGGCTAATAGGTTTCAACTAACAGCTACACAAACACACCCACATACACACGGGAAACGAAGTTAAGTAATTATTTCTGTGCTGATTTGAAATGACTTGTGTACAGTTTTGCACGATGGAATCAGAATGCATAATGAATCGAATGAAATTTATGTTCATTTGGAGTCAGTTGCAGTTACCTTTATAAATGATTACGTGTTACAGATAATCGAATATTACATGATAATTGGACCGACGAGACTGGCCCACAATTTCGTTACAAACATTTAAAGGGCTCGCCGTCCCCAGAAAATATAAACAAATTTTCTATACAAAATCTGAATACTTTTGAACGCCACACCTCGTGCTCGAATTCGGCGTTGTCGCAGATTTTATTTCTTCCCCATTCCAATTAATTAACGGAGCAAATTTAACGTGCTCGACAAATGCAATAAACGGGAGTGTATAAATTATTAGTCTATTTGTATACACGGCACAATAATTATACTGCGGATCCATAATATTTGCATGGCGATCATAGGAAATAATTAATTAGAGACACTTGTGAATGCTTCTTCATAACGATGAATATTAACATATTCGATATTTTAGGCCACCACATTGTGAAAAGAATTTCTTATTATTTATTAGTGGAATTCAGTTTTAAATTCCTGGGTGGCTTAGATTATTTGGATAATTAATACCGTTGTTAGTATTATTAATTTAGAATAAATAGTGATTTAATGAGAATCATGAATTTGCCTTGTAAATAAGGAGTCCAGTGAAAGTACAGTCAAAGAATGGTTTCAAGGACATCTGTAGGTGTCATTTAATATATTTCGAGGCAATACTCGAAATCCCAAGAGATAAATATCGTATGAAGTGTCATTAAATGAAGTATCAATTATGTTAATATTCCTTCAATATAAGCTAGACCCCATATAGCACAGAGACGTCTTCAAAACGTCTTCAAAACGTCTTAAAGACATCCAGTAAAATTCTGAAAATATCCAAAAGACGTCTTTGAGACGTCCAAAGACGTCTTAAAGGCGTCCAAATTACGTCTACAAGACAGACATCCAGAAAAAATAGATTTCTAAAAGCGTGCGTTTTTAAGACCTCCAAATTATACTGTAAAACCTACAGACATTAAATGGACATAAAGTAGACGTCTTCAGGACGTCGTGTGCCATCTGGGATTGCTCTAATTACCCCTAATATCCACGCTGACCACGAAAACAAGGCAATTGCCGCGACGCTTGCTTCGTACCTCGACCACGTGACATGTGAAGGCACGCAGGAACGTCCAGATCGTACCATTTCCATAATTCTCGTCGGCCATTGGCGCTGAATAAATAATCCCCAGAGCGTAATATAAATAGTCGTGCTAGCCAGTTGCTGCTCGCTTAGTTTTTCGCCGCCTGCATTATGAATGGAAATTCTCGTTCGAGTTTAATCTGGGTTATCCCTGCTGAAAAAATAGCTGCGATAACGAGCGCATCAGCGGGCCCGCGTAATTGTCGCCGCGATACAGTTGCCCTCACGCGGTCGAGCGAGGAGCTTTTTCCCCAGACGTGTCCCTGTTTCCCGTACTTCAAGGCCGATACGGAGAACAGGTCCGATTTCCCTCCCAGCTAATGTAACGTGTCCCCGCCCCAGCTGGCGCCTCGAGCAGCGCGAAATTGCGGGACGCCAGCGGGCGACCCTTCACGAGTCGACACTCGTCTCGTGCTTCAAGGGGAAGGAGGTGGGGGGACAGTGTTCGCGTTCATCTTCGCACGAACGGACTAATTGTTGCTTTCAACGCCTAACCCGGTTCTCGGAATTGGGGCTTATGGCTGCGGCTGGAAGGCTAAACGATCTGGGGTACTTGTCCATATTTCTGTGCCTGAGGCTGATTCTGTAGCTTTGGGTAGAAGTCATTTGGGAAAATAGAATTTTTGTGCGTAAGCTGGGAACTGTATTTTTTTGTTTAGGGTTATATGTCACAATGTGAGATTGAACAAAAGTGTAGTATTAGCGATAGTGAGTGGTGGTAGTGAGTAAAGAGAAAGAGAGGCTGAAAATGATAATTCCTTGGTCGATGTAATGATGTAAGTGATAATGTTTGATGAAATATTTAGCTTTTAATGAAAATTCTTTTTTTAAAAATGATTTCAATTCGAAGGTATACGAAATAGGCACGGGCACAGAAATATAGATTGGTAGCCCATGTCATGTCTTCGAGAAAGATTCACTAATTCGAGTTTAGGAGCTTTATTGAGGTCTAAAAGAGAGAGTATTAAGGGAATTTTTTCTTATTGCCTTTAATTGTGAATTGAAACTAGAAGGACAGTACAATGATGGTACTGTAATGTGTGTATGTTATTATCGTATATAAAGACCTAAAGAGTCTTTGATTGGGAAGATTGTGATGTTGGATCATGAGGTAGGTGAATTATTTCAATAATACTGTAGTTAGATTTGTGCTAGAGTTGAAAATTATAATAATGGTGTATAAGATTGTGAATTGGCCCTTGTTTGTTTAATTGGTACCACTGCTACTATGGAACTTGTGTTACATACTAGAGATTTAGCTGTCAACTGTAGTGCCTCATAATAATAGCATTTGTGCTCAAAATTGGGCTAAAATCCTTAGGACTTTAAACTGGTAGACTCACTGAACACTAATCAAGAGTCACTCTTACCAAAACAATTTTCTGTCACTAGAAATATCCTAGTAGCCGAGCATGTCTCAATACCTGATCACCAACACTAATTGTATTTAATTTAAACTTGAATACTAGTGTGCCTAATGGAAAGCAACAAATGAAAGCACCCTAAAATACCCTAGAATACCCTAGAATACCCTAGAACTACAAATATTCAGCCACTATATCACAATTCAAGTATCGAGAGGTGCATTCCTCGGTTGTTCTCTTACTAGGACATTCTCAACATCTCAAGTATTCCGGTATAGGAGCAATTAGCTTACCTCAGTCACTGCTGTAAACTTGAACAAAGAAACCGTACCAATGTCCCTACTCTTGCTCGCCCAGTTGCATCAACTGACCACCAACAACAACAAAAATCCTAACTGCAAATCAACTTCCCTCAACAAGACGAGTCGATTCTCTCAGAATCCTCGTCCCAAATCTCCCATACCCTTCTTCGCCCATCCTCAACCTCAGCACCGTCCACAAAATCCCCTAATTAACGTTATCACGTCCCGCGGAGGAAAAACCATTCGGCGCTTAGGAAGTTCATCGCGGTGGGGATGATTGCAGGCTGCGTGTCCGACGTGTCCTCTGTTTTTACACAATAATCGCGTCTGGCCTTCCAGAAAGCTATGCGCGCAGAAACGGCAACGCACACGGTGCAGCCAGAATGAGCAGCCATGCAGGGACGGCGTCGTTCGCGGTAAAAAAGAAAACGTGGGGCTAGAGATGGGGAAGGGTGGGTGGGGCATGGTTGAACCGAGCGATATCAGAACTCATTGTTCGAGTTCGAGCTCTTTGTCTCTCTTCCGTTTCGAAATGTTCTGAGCTTGGGGAGAAGCGACGAGAAAGAGCGAGTATCCGACCTAGTCCCGCTGAAGGGCTTCCACGACGAACGCTCATTGTGCCACGGAGATCTTACATTAGCGATGAACTTTCATTTCGCCTCGCTTGACGTCTATGTCGTACAATACATAACGCCGACAACGGAACTGACTTTTTCTGACAAAACTGGGGGAAAGCATGAATCCCCGAGAGGCTTCGGTTTTGTGGAAATTGGGTTTGTTATTCGGGACTGTTGTATGAGAACCTGGTTGCCAGGCTTGACCCTACGCCTAGGGATGAGTGACGTCACATCCCCACCACTCTATATACATTTGTGACATTATTATATATCTTTGTATTACATTTTTTATTTATATATTTGGATAATGAATTTCATTGTCAATATTAAATTCACTGCAAGAACGAGAAACTGAATACTCAGTACATTTTAAATAGTCTCAAAGGTGAAGATGTAATGGATGACGGACACTTTCAAACATTTTCTTTAATCATCCATGACTCGAGAAATGACAAAATTGAGGGAAAGCATGAATCCCCGAGAGGCTTCGGTTTTGTGGAAATTGGGTTTTTTATTTGGGACTGTTGTATGAGAACCTAGTTGCCAGGCTTGACCCTACGCCTAGGGATGAGTGACGTCACATCCCCACCACTCTATATACATTCGTGACATTATTATATATGTTTGTGTTACATTTTTTATTTATATATTTGGATAATGAATTTCATTGTCAATATTAAATTCACTGTAAGAACGAAAAACTGAATACTCAGTAAATTTTAAATGGCCTCAAAGGTGAAGATGTAATGGATGACAGACACTTTCAAACATTTTCTTTAATCATCCACAACTCGAGGAATTAGATACGTAGGATATGTATTCATATAACAATTTTTAATTATTTTAGTCTGTAGATTCAGCTCCTAAAGTATTGACATATCTCTGAAACCCTATATAATGATGTTGCCATATGTATATAAATGCCGAATTTTAAACCTTCTTATGCTACTAACCTTTTCAAATTAAAAGTATCTCCTTTTTACATTCCCAAAAATTCGCAAACTTAATTTCCTCGAAAACAGAGCCTCCTCTAAACGTGATTGATGTCACATTCTTGCCCGTTTTTCGAGTCGGAGCTCATTCATCGTAATTTCTATTTCCCCGCGACATTTCCGCGAGCAGCGAGGGTTATTCGGACGTAGACGCTGATCCGTCTTGAAGAGGAAGAAGTTGAGGCGCTGTTCCTTGTTTCGGAACTCTTTCCCCAGGAGTTTCTCTACATTTCCGAAATCAAAGTCCCCCGAATTGCAGGCGTGGATATATTATTAAGTATTCAGCGAGTGGAGACAAATTACTGAAGGCTCTAGCGCAGAATTCGAAACTTTTCTCATGAAACAAGTTCGCACGAGACGTTTAACCGGCTGAGGGGGTGGACGGATTCTCAGCAGACTCTTAAGGAGCTTTGACGTTTTCGAACCTTAGTTATTACCTTGCCTTTGGTCGATGCATAATCTTAATCATGAATTAGATATGATCCTGAGAGCATTATATTTTGGCTCGTCTTTGTCGAGCGAATTTTTCCACTAAAATTAATTGCTGCTTGGTCAAAGAGTCGTGGATATACAGTGTTTTTGACATGGAAATGTGTAAAACTGAGGAGGTTCAGAATATTTAAGAAGTTTTAATGGACTGAAAAACGATCTTCGATTCTAAATCTTAGATTGTGCTGAAAATTTTCAAATTTTTAAATTTACAAAATTTCAGGTATTCGAATTTTCAAATATTCAAATTCTGAAGTATTCGAATGGTACATGTTTAAGCACAAAGGAATTAATAAAGCTAAAGAGGTTCAGAATATTTAAAAAGTTTTGGTGGACTGAAAATGTGAGAAATATAGGAAATTGAGAAAATTCAGCAAAATATGAAAAGCTAGGAAAATTGGAGAAGCTAAGATAGTGCTAGAGACAAAAAATTTGAGGGTTATAAAATCGAAAAATAAATTTAATGAACCTTCTGGAAAGTCAGGCAGTCCAGAGAATCTACTAGTAAAAAAAAAACGAAGGAAATTCCGAACACCTACTTCGAAACGTATGAAAATTCACAACAATAGTGGATCTTAAAAGACTAAAAAAAATTGAGAAAAACTTCAGTACCTACCTCAGAAAATTAGCATAATTTCGGGAAAGAGATAAAATAGAAAATGAACAAATTTACAGTAGTTAGAAAATTCTTGCAAAATTGCGAAATTTCAAACGAAATTACAATTTTTCAATTCAGGATAAAAGAATGCACATTTTCCAATGGATAACTGACCAACCTTTAGCGGCGATTGTTTCTATTGATTGAATCGTTCGAGGCGATCAAAGGGCCGAGATATATATTTCGAGCACTCGACATCGCTGACCAAGCGGTAATTTATTTTACACCAATTCTTTTAGACGCATATGAAAATTCATTATGCTATTAGTCAGTAATCGGATTTCCGAATTCTGCGCTTTGATCCGATTATGTAGCGATTATACAGTTTTTTTTAGCCTCCCCATCACGGTGGAAGATAAAAATTTTTATTCGTACCTGTGAAAAAAAATTGCCAGGAGTCGGCCATTTTCTTCGCGTTATCAATATTATAACAGTACTTCCGCGTGTTAGCGTTTGACTGAACGACTCTTTCGTATCTGAAGGAAAATTCAAGCCTCTAGCAATACGCTGGTTGTTTTCTAAAATAGGGGACCTCGTTTCATTAGTTTTAAGCATTTCTGTTATATTCCACTTTTGAGTTTGTTAAATCAAAAATTCAATTCATGGATTTTTAGGTTTTTCTGAACGAATAAGTGTTTCGCGAGTACTGATGTAATTAATTTATGTTGTAGATGAACTAGAATTTTATTGTCCAGTTTGAACTGTATAATTTTGCTTATTTTGGGAAATGAGAAAGGAGGCGAATATTTCGAACATATTCTTACTTTTTCTACTCAGAAATAGTCTCTACAAAATTAGAAATTTATGTGATCTGCACTTGTTATAGACTCACTACTCGTTACTAGCTTGCAGAGCATAAAGGTGGGTCTACGCTACATATTCTATAACTTTTCAGAAAATAGAAAAGAAACATAACATGTAGCGTAGACCCATTCATGAAATCGGGGCATTTATTGGCTCTTGCTCATCTTGAATGCAAAACTCGCAGAAAATGGGATATTAATTTCGAAGGGGTGGGAAAAATAGAAACGAGCTTATATCGGGTAATACTGCAGAATTTCTGAAATTCTCCAGAAGTAATGTCCCACTAGGGCGATTGAAATCTTCAGGCATTTCTCTCCTGTCGTAAAATTTGCATATATCGATTGATGAGCGAAGGAACACAGTTCCTCGAAAGGAATCTTCCATAATCGTTGCACTCGCACGTCCCATTAGCGCGTGCAACGCGATGCATCACTTGGGGTCGAACACGAGAGGCTAGGTTAGCACGCGCTCGCAATTTCTTACGTCAAGCAGGCTTTGTTGAATCCCAGACTTCCCACGTGTAATCCAGACCTCCGTTCAGATTGCATAAAAGCTAGATCTCCTTGCGTTACAGTTTTCCTCAGAGTTTCCTCTCGGCGAGAAAACGCTGAAAGTCTCATAATCGGAGAGCCCCAGAGTTGCTAATCGGTTCTCTTCGAAAGATGGCTCTGGTTAAGGGAAATGCCCCAGTAGCCAACCATGGTTCGATACGTGGACACTAGTAGCGATTTTATTTAATTTTAAGCTTAAATTCTAATATAAAGTTTGGCACTAGGAAATACTACTATTAAAAAACAAAGAATATTATCGTGAAGTAATATGTTCAAGTACTGAGACACAGTTTAAGTATCGAGATATATGCAGTTTTTGGTTGTCCACTTACTGGGACATGTTTGATTTTTTAAGTGTTCAGGTATTGAGACATTTAGATGTTCACGAATTTCTCCAAGATAAATTCCAACTTTCTCTAAGTATTTTTAAATTGTCCACTTACTGAGACGTTTGAGAGTCTTAAGCATCCAAGTATTGAGACATTTACGTACTCACGAATGTTTCCAAAACATATTTCAGTTTTCTCTAAGTATTTTTAAGTTGTGCACTTATTGAGACATTTATGATCTTAAATGTGCAGGTATTGAGACATTTAGACATTCACGAATTTTTTCAATATATATTACAACTTTCTCTAAGTATTTTTGTGGTGTCCACTTATTGAGACGTTTGACATCTTAAATGACCAGGTATCGAGACATTAACATATTCACGAATTAGTGAAACGTATTGGGACATTTACCTTTAAGTGTAATAATTCGTAGGCAGTTGCTGGCTAAACTGTTTTATCGCGAGCACTGCGCACGCGAGTAAATAGCCGAGGAATTGTAAGAGAGAAATGCGTGTCATAATGATACCTTGATCTCCACATCCGCTGAGGTTTGTTCCAGGTGATGGTATCTCGTTGAAATGATATAAACGATGCGGCATTCTTTTCTTAATTGGAGGATAGCGTTATTATAGTATTGAGTGGGAAGTTTCTGGTATTGTATGCAAAGCCAAAGTTTTTATGATTCGAGATATTCTGCTTTTCAGGCACTCTGAAATATCAAATACTCAAATTTTCAGTTTTTTTTTGTACTCTTAAATATAGATATAAATTGTTGAATATATAGATTTTCGAATTTTCAAGTTTTCAAGTTCTCTAATATTCAGATTTTTAAATATTCAAATTCTGAAACATTTAAATTTTCAAATATTTGAATTCTTCAATATTTGAATTTTCAAATATTTGAATTCTTCAATATTTGAATTTTCAAATATTTGAATTCTTCAATATTTGAATTTTCAAATATTTGAATTCTTCAATATTTGAATTTTCAAATCTGGGAATTCTTCAGTCTTTGAATTTTTAAATCTGGGAATTCTGAAATGTTCGAATTTTCAAATATTCGAATTCTTAGTATCCAAGGATATTCAAATTTTTAAATATCTGAATTCTCAAATATTAAAATTTCTAAATGCTCAGATTAACAAATTTTCAAACTTCTAAGTATTATAATTTTCAAATTTTTTAAATTTCAAATATTGTAGTATTCAAATTTTGAGTTTGTCCTATATTCTTATTTAAAAATTTTCAAGCCTTTATGAAGTCAGCCACGAAATAAGGATCCCAAGAGATCAAGTATTTTTAATCAATTTCCACTTTCTTGTCCACGGGCTTCGGTATCGGAATCTGGATCACCTATATTATTCTCTAATTGTGATCAATTGACACAGAGCACTCTGTTCTTCTACCACTCCACTAACCCCACAAAATCGAACATTACCTCACGATCCTCTCTGGGGGCTAATCAACTGTAAGTACGCCATGCCACAGTCATAATCACTCACAGAGGATATCGATTCACCTGACAGCACATCAGAATTAGTTCCTCACGCCCTTAACAAATTCTACGTAACAAAATTTGATTGACCTCCTCTACATGCCTGGTCCTGAAAGTAACAAATTATGCCTGATTTCGTATCGCATTTATTGCACAGAAAAAAATAGTTACACAGATCTTGCAGATGATCTTTTGGTCATAGAGGTCCTACAGAAGTCTACCCTGCTTCTTAATGAGGCATAAATTGGACATAAATTTCGCTAGTCTTTAAGATGTACGTTGTTGAATGTTTTTAAGTCGTCCAAATTATGTTGCAAGACTTTCAGGCATAGAGTGGACATAAAGTAGACGTTTTCAAGATGTCTGTTGCTATCTAGGGTCCTGATGTGTTCGAATGTTACGAATATTCTGGGGGATCCACTCGAGCAGTGTCGCGGCGAATGGAAAGCCTCGGAATTCGGTCGTTGATTCCCGTGGCGAGGCCATCCTGGCCTTGAAAACGATATAATTGGAATTTCAAGAACGGTGAAAGTCGACCAATCCCGCACTTCCTGGAAGATACGGGCTCCCGACGCTTCCTTCCAACAGGTGACCGCGAATTATTAAAATGTCATCGTGTAACCTGATCTCGGTGAGAGGAGTTTTAAAAGAACTCCGAGGCGATAAGTAACGCCACTCTTTATGTCAAGGTGACTGACTTCAAAGTGGGATGTTACTCCTAAATGGGAATATTGGGGAGCTTCTGGAAAAAGTAGACTATTTATGAAGGCGGGGAAAGGCGAAAATTTGCAGAATTTAGGAGACCTGGAAAGACAGGGAATTTAGGAAAACTGAAATATTTGTGAAGCTTAGGAAAGCGTGCAAGTGATGAAAATATAGAGAAGGTGGGAAACTGAAAAAATGTAAGGAACGCGAGATATTGGGAAAATTAGGAGGACTGAGGAAATTTCGAAAAATCGGAGGATCTAGAAACTTTTAAAAATTCGGGAGACTGAAAAACTCATAAAAAAAAGAAATGAAAAATTGAGGAAATATGGAACACTAACAAGTTTAAGAAAATTAAAAAAGTTCAGAAAATTTAGGAAAGTCTCTGTAAAAAATAGAAAAATTTAGGAAACTCAAAAAATTAAATTAAACACTCTCCCATTTATTTCTTTTTTATGATAAAAATTGATTATCCCTTTCATACAATTTTGATATGTTTAATTGCATATTATCCTCCATCACATATACAGAACTTTCATCCTCGAACTTTCCTTCAGCCACAAAGTAGGAACTATTACTATGCACAACAAACACCTGCATCCTGTAACCTAATGAAAGAACTTCGTAGCGTGCTAGACATTACGCAAATCGGAAGTGTTGCTTATGAAGAAAAAAGTTGGTATACTTGCTGTGTAAGCAAGTTTAAGTACACGTGATTTCATTCGATGGTGATATCTTGCTACTCAGTGATTGACACCAATTTTTTATCCCACTTTCATCAGGCTATCATTACTGGCAATTACATAGCAGTACGATTCAAAGAGTGTCAGAATCCATTCATTGATCTCATGACTTATGTAAATATTATTTTTGTTAGCGAGTAACACTACTTGGCATTGCGAAAATTTTTTGGTCATTGATGAGGTAGTTGAACGAGTGATCAGGCACTTCACTAAATAATAAAATAGCGTTACTTGAACTTTGAACTTGAACTCAAATTGATCACACAACAAGTTTAGATATTTCGTTATATCATTTATAGGAGTAATCTTGATTTTCAAGTATGACAATTTAGATGTATTTAGACACCACAGACAAATATTTTTAGCGAGCTGTAAAATCCATAATTTTGAAAATGTTGAAAAATACTCTAAGATACTTTTAAGCATCACTGAAGACTGCAACATATCCAAATTTGTGTAACGCCTGAGACATCACTCCCAAAAGTATCCCATTTCACGTGAAATAACCCCAGTTTGAGGATTTTATTAGCCACTACTGTATATCCCAATTTCACAAATACATTCCCAAATTTATAAATCTCTGAATTTTTCGATAACAAAGGTTTCTAAACTCTCAGAAGGAATGCCACAGAATAAAAGCTCGAAAGAGAAATCTAGAGAGTGGGAGATTGAGTGTATACACTGGCTGCAGCGTTCCTCTGTGCCATACACGAAAGTATCGTTACTGGAATATCCATAAAAGAGCGCGAAATGATTTCATTATGGAACAGCGTACAGCAGTTTCATTCTTTCCCCGCAATAACGTATTCACCGTTTACAGCGTAGAACAGTAAAGCGACTTTCAGCTGGAACAGCGTCGTCGAAGCCTCTTAAAAGTGTGCGTGGTGGTGGTTCACGGAAGTGCAGCGATTTTCCCAATTTTACCAGGGTAAACGCACTCTATTAAGGTTTCTTTCTTTGGGGGAAACCCCTCTGCTTATATAGAATACCGTGGCCACGTGTACGGCTAACCGAGAAATCGTATCGGGACGCCTTCCGTCGAGAAGCCCAGAGTGCCAGTATTTCCTATTCTTCGAGCTGTTTCTTTCAAACTGTGCCAGAAATCGAGAAATTTCACGCTTTCACGATACTCGACGACCTGGTCAGGATTTTGGAAGCAGACATTTCGTCTGTCGCACTTTCCTTCACATGTTTTGGGTCTAGTTTCTGTTTATCTGATTATGAATGATATATAGAGTGTTTCGTTTAATTGGATTTTAAAAAGTTTCTTCTTTTTTATTAGCAGTTTCAACTTCTGTACGGAGGTTATTCTGGAAGTCCAGATACGTACAGTACTGATCATAAGTATTGGAGCAGTGTTACTGTTAGTGTAGTTAAAGTTAAGTATATTCCATCGTTTTGAGTTGGAGCAAACACCTTCTATGATTGATAGTAATTGGGAGTTGTAGAGTGAATTATTTTTATATTGTATTTTAATCTCTGGAGAGGCTCCAGAGAGAATGCAGAAATCAGTAGTTCTCTGAATAACAGCAAATAAATCTTTGACGAGGGATGGCAATGACTCCTAAGCCGAATCTTTTTGCTCTACTTAGAAATCTGATGTTTTTATTAGCCACTCATAATGTCTCCACAGTCTGGTTCACCAGAATCCGCAGAGTCACTCTGTTGCAATCGATCGTTTTTCTAGTTTCAACTTTCAACAGTGGAATACTTCTGATTCTAAGTTTCTTTTTATTGCTACTTCGAGTTTTAGGCTATGGCTGAGGGCTATTACGTTTTGCTAGTGAGATTCTAATTGCAAGATTTATGGGGGACGTTAGGACCCATTGATGACCTACATATCTGAAGTAAATTAGAGATTGATTTGAGCAAAAAGATTGAAGTATGCTAACCCAGACCTAACCCTGACCTCTTGGTGGCCTAAATATCTGAAGTTAGTTAAAACCAAAGCGAGTGTAAACGATTGAATATAGACGAAAGAATAAGTAAATATACAGGATAATATATAGGTAAAATACAATAGACAGATAAAAAAAGAAATGAAATACAAAATTCAATGTTAAATGTAGTAATTATTGCACAGGGTTAATCCAAATCTAACATAGAGCTATTGATTGAATAACTCTAGCTCAAACCTAACCCTGACTCAACACTGATGGTCTAAATTTCTGAAGCTAGTAAAAGACAAGATAGGGGTAAAAGATTGCGAACAGATAAAGCAATAAGTATAAATATTGGATAATGCATAGCCAAAATACAAAATGCAGTTAAAATATTAGACAGAGAAAATATGAAAAAAACAAGAAGTAAAATACAAAATTGAATTTTAAGTGCATCAGTTACAATACAGTACTAACTCAGACCTAACTTATTGTCAGATATATTGTTGGCCTAAATCTCTGAACTCGATGCACGACAAAATGAGTCTCAGGATAGGTAAAAATAAAAAATACAAACAAAATATAGAATACAAAATGCATAAAGGCTCAGAAACAAAATACAAAATTGAATCTTAAATGTATCAAAATCACCATAACAGTGTCCAGGTCTGTATCAGATTCCATTCCCACCACACACTCGATTCCTAGTGTATCCGCTTCAAAGGCCCTCGTTACCTCGCAGGATATTAGACGGAAAGGAAAGTAAGAAAGCAAGAGGCGATTCGTTAGGCGAATGAACTCGTTCGACGCTCGCGGCGCGACACCACGAATTATGTCTTCCTCTTTCAGGTATGCTTTATACGCTGGAGATCTTATTTGCGAGAAGAACAGGAGGCCATTTAGTTGCAGCCGCACGTGCACCGTTACCTGCCAGTATCCGCCGCTTGTGCGTGTGAATAAATTAGCTTCATTGTCCCGATTCGTTGGGAAGTAATATCATCGCGCCGCGTGGCTTCTCGCGATCTCTTTTTACCGCTGTTCGTAAAACGATCCGCGGCAGAACTCGAGGAATAACGATCCTGTTGCGTGGCTGACATTCGCGGCTTACGTTTTTTTAGGGGATTCGCGGAGCTGGGCACGTGGAGAAGCTGAAGTGCGGGGTTGCAGAACAGTACAAGTCCAAAACCACGTTTTATTTTTTTATTTGTGTGGAGAACCTGCAGACTAGTCACATCACAGTCGATTTCGGTAGTTTTTGGATGTATTATGGTCGACGAGATTTTGAACAAACTTTTCTTATACATCTAATGGGCTGTCGGCCTTAGTTCTAAGTTATAAGCGAAAATATGTTTGATACTGTGCGGGTCTAAATTGAGCCAGTGGACAAGTACAAAAAATATTCAAAAGTATAAATAAAAATGCAATATAAAAATAGAGGGAAGGAAGATGAGGTTTTGTGGATAATAATGACGCTTATAGAAAATGAATAAAAAGCATTTTTCTCGAAACTCGAATTTCTAGAGTTTGCCCTTATTACCTTAGGAGGCGACAGTGTCGCCCTCTGTGCAGCCTAATGGTGGTGCTAGGCGGGGAAGCTCCTCCCAAAAACAATTTACGCAATCTAATTGGTCAAAACTGCAGTAGGGCATAAATAACTGCAAATGAAAACCTGCATATCTTTTGATAGAATCATTCGTCTCTGATATGTCCCTCGTCTTAAACTTCTCATTCTCATAAAACATAAGAAACTTCAAAAATTTTGAAAAAATGTTATCAGTGTACGTAGATTCTGGTAGATATGTGATTTCTCTCCTCCCTAGACACAGAATTAACTCTGCTAACCATGGATCAAGTTCACTTGCTTTTTATATGAATTAATAAACTTTAGTCCTGTGATCCAGATTTAGTTTTGAGGTTATTTCAAAATGGCTGCTTTTGCACTTGGACAGTTCTGCAGCCTTCTAAAGGCAACTATGTAGCACGTACACAGTCTATGTAACTGAATAAGGTTTATGGCTAAAAAAAAGCTTATCTCATTGATCGCGAACAGTTTCGATATTCAAGATATCATCAGTGTTACTTGAGTACGCGGATACTCTGCGTTCCTGTATCCGATCGGTTCTTCCTTCACGAAAGTGAAAGGATACCGAGACCTGGTTCCTTGTATCTCTTCGTGAAAGCGAAGTGTATACACACGTCGCAAGACACTGTAACATTTCGAAGAGCTGTTAAGTATCTTAATATTATTGGATTCTAATGGCTCAATTTTATGGCTGCAAAGAGATTCTTCTCCATATTTCTAGATACTTATATTTCCTACTGTTTTAGAAAGTCTGAGAAATACGAAGTTCCATAAACGACGGTACAAAGGTTCAGTTCTCTGATTGATTTCGATACTTTCAATTTACCTACTTCTTAATACATAAAAAGTGGGACATCTAAATAGCAGCACACTGAACAGCACGAATCGATATTTCATGGCTCATTCATTTTACATTTGAAACAGGCTTTAGTTACCCTAGGAAGGCGAATGGTTTTCAGTGAACGTGCGAGACGAATGTGGGATTATTTTGATACATAATAGAGTTTCTATTACGAACTATTTTTAAGGAAGAATTCTTCATAAAAATGTAGTTTTATAGTAATTTAAAAATTCCTCAAGTCTAGCATTCATTCTTACACTGATCCATTCCACTTGGCTACTGGCTAATGTCCACTTATGCTGCCAACGGAACAACTCTGTACACAGTTCTAGTAACACAGGAAAAATGGGCATGCAAATGGCATATCAGTATTTTATTTAGTATAACTTTTGATAAAAGTTAGATGTAAAGAGATTATACAGGGTGTTCCTTTTATCTTGCACATCCTAGTATCTTAAAAATATTATGATTGGACTCCTTTTTCTCTGAAAGTCGCCCTTTTCCGACTTTTGAAGGTCATCGCCACTTTTTGTGCAGATTAACATGTATTTTTCACGATACATTTATATTGTTAATATTAAATTCACTTTTATACTTCAAACATTGGTTTAATACTTTCATGACATACTTAGCCATATAACACAGAGATGTCTGTGAGATGCCTTAAAGACTAAAGTCACTAAAACTTAAAATTACTGTACCCCTAAAAATGTCCGCAAGACGTCTTTGAAACGACCTAAGCTTCAGATCAGTATATGTCTTCAGGATGTCTTAAATGACATCCCAATTAAAATCTCGCTCCACTTGCATTTCACCACCTTCAGCGTATCTGCTAACCCTACAAATCCAACTGACCCTAATAATGATCCTCAGGCCAGCAGCAGTTGCACAGCCTCGTTTGTCGATTTTTCTGATATCGACGCCTCTCTGAAGAGACTGGCAGTCGCTGCTCGATAACGTCGAAATTAATGATGACCGAAGGAAATCAATCTCGCGGGCAGCATTCGGCGCGCTCGAATTTCACGTCAACTACTCCCAAATATTGATGGTTAATAACGTCGGTAGATGCCGTTTAATGGAAGGCTCAAAGTTGATCGAGAATTCGTTTCCCACCTGTTCACTGTATCTTTCTCCCTTCGCCTCTCGTTTAGCGTTCATTACTCCCATACGTTCAAATATTACACATTGATGTCAGTATAATCTGATTATCCGTGTGCGCGCCGATCGATCGCGTATTTTACTCGTTAATAACGCCGCGTTTATGCGAGTGCGATTTTTGTTTCCCTCGTTCCGACGGCGAATATTGTTCCATATCATTCAGCTCGGGATGATTTCCCGTGGACTCGAGCGATATCATCGACGACCTGCAACTGTACCACTAATTTATTCAAACGAATGTACACTCACGCTCATAAGTGTTAGGACACTTGCCATACTTGCGTTTAACAAGGAGAGGACACAGTGGTAGGTTTCTGATGAATCTTGAGCAGGAAAAAGTTGATAAGGGAGCCTAGAAATAAACATGACCATTTGGGTTTTTGACTCTGTAACTTCTGAGCTTCATAGAAATTTTAAGAAGGTCTGAGTCAATGTTATCAATCTTTTTAAATGTATGTCAGTTTTTACTTTTGTCCCTATCCCTAGGAACGAAAGTAACATGAGATAATTTGAGGTAGGAACGATGGTAACATCCTATTTAAGTTTTCAAATTAAATTCAGTAATGGGAACAATATTTCTGAAAGGTATTTCAACTTACTTTAAAAGTAAAAGTAAGTATAAATATTAACATAAAGTTACTATAGATTTTTAGGAAACCACCCCACAATCTGCTTTTCTTTTACGAGTGTGAAACATTCTGTAACGATGCGCAAAAAATAGTAATGCAATATGCGCATCATGCAACATATTGCATTTTTCACGTAACAGTTGCCTGTACTGTCACTTTGTTCTTGAAACACGTACCTCAGACGTTAAGACCCACAGTTGTTGCATTATTCATAGCGCATTGAAAAATGAGTGGAAGTTACACAAAAAGAATTTCTGTGTGGAGCACATGTCGTGCTGGTGGAAATTAAAAATTTGACCATAGCAGGTGACAAAGACAGCTTTGGTGGTAGCCTGGACGAACTGGTTTTGTATTTCGTTGGAATGCACACTACACTGCACGCAACAACGAGGCTACGTTATTTAGGACAATTTATCCCTTAACGAAGTAAGCGAATTCTTAGCACAGAGAAACGTAGGTATTAAATTGCATCACTGAACTCGTGTTGCTGCGAAACTGAATATATTTTCTCGTGAAGGTCCCTGAAGGATCCTCCAACGCCTCCAAATTTGGGTCGTTCCTCCATGCTGTGTCCTACATTCTTAAAGAATGTATTTTTACTAAAAAACAGATTCTGTTCCTCTCCTACCACTCAGTTCATTAATAAAGAAGTAAATTCCCTCATCGAAAGCAGGACATCTACCGATTCCTTTTTCACCAAATTTGGCCACTGTGCATTATTTCGTCCATCTGCACTTAACGTGGAAAACTGTTGTTTACAGAATAATGAAACCTTCCAAGAGTAGCAAAGGGAATCTGTGGGCGTTTGTTGCACGCTCACCCTGCAGAATGGAGGGACTCGTAGGCGTAGCCGATTATGATAGCGGCGTCGATGCGCTTTCAGCGGGATTCATGTAAATTTCAGCAAGATTTTCGCCCGAATATTTCGTTCGCGGCGCATGACGCGCTGCCAGCGCGAGAAAATCCGCTCTTCCCTGCCGGATAATTCGTTGATGGCTAATGGCCATCCAACCGAGGCGGTGCACGTGCAATGCGAATTTAATTCTGTGTACCCTGGAATATTGCCGTGGCCGACGAGAAAGCGATCGTGCACGGTCGCTTCTGCAAGGCCGATCGAAAGAGTGCCAACTTGGCATACAACCGGTCTTTCCCCTGTTAAAAGAGCGTGTAGTAAAAACCTGTGTGGAAAGCGATTCGGTACACTGGACGAGGCTTCTGTCGACGCTTCTGAGCTACCGTCGAATCCTTACAGCGAGCTCGTGGGAAGATCGTGAGGATTAGCGAAGCCAGTGGTTTGGGTAGCCAGGAGATGTTAATGATAGTCAGTATTCTTCTATAGACATGGATACAGCGTTGTCACGCTGGATAGTGTACCCACGTTTTCTACGATTTAGTCTGTTATTTTACCTGTATTTTGTAGGTGAAACTAATTGAATGGAAAAATTAGCCACTTTTGGATGGTCTGAAAACTGTATTTAGACCCTAGGGCTAAGGTGTATTGTTACACGGAAAATAAGTGGACTTACTAGGACCTCATAATTTCAGTATCAGGACATACAGTTCTAGGTTGCTCCCTCACTAGGACATCTGACATCTTAAACGTTTGGGTATTGAGACATTCACCTTAGTAACAAAAAATTGAACAGCTATGGAGACTGCTGGTCTAGTTTAGCTCCATTAGCACACTCAGCATTAAGACTATAATAAAGCTCAGCATTCCTCCACAAAAAATTAGACTCCATTTCCACCAAAAGTGACTATATCCTCCTGTCCCCATACTCTAAAAACCCAAATACTTTAAAAAACAGCAAATTTACTATTAAAGATAGCATTTACCTTATCTGAGGACTTAATTTCTAAAGAGTGGGAATTCACGTCCCTCGACCTCACGAATCCTCACTTTGCAAGGCAACACCTTCCACGATGGACGAGTTCTGCGGAGGCCAAGGAAATTTCGTTTTCCGACTCCGCTTGGCACGGCGCAAATCCGTTCACGACGCATCTTAGGATTAGCGAAATCCTCTTGGGCGTTGCTTCGGCAGCGGCAAAGACCAGGTTGCCTGCGATCAAAATTTTACTGGTTGTCGTCACGTTCGTGGGCTCTTTTAATGTCTTACCTGCAGTATTAATTTTCGATTTCGTGTGCACGCGAGGCGACTTGTCAGCGCAGACGATATTAGATAAGCGATGGACGAACAGTCGCGTAGGTAGTAGCGCTCCTTTCACTTGCGTGTGTCCATCGAGCATTCTTCTCTGCTTTCCATCTGGCTGAAGGTTTGACGATATAGTTCCTCGATTCTATACCATGATATAGTATATCCTTATGTTAAAATTCTTGGAAGAGGTGATGTTATACCAGTGCTAGAGGTAGTCAGAGTTCAAATTTGGGGTTAGTGATCGTTACTGCAAAAAAAAGCATCAATTCCCCTCGGACCATTGAATTCAACCCTATCAGACATATGAATTCATACATGAATTGTGAAAAATCATTCACAGTTGGGATGTGTCCAGGTGAAATTGTTCACTGTGCATTATATCCACGGTTCCAGCCCAGGTCTATGTGGTAGCCATGTGTTCACCTGCTCCTGACTTTTGCATATACAGATTGGTTAATTGATTTCGCACCTCGGAGGTGAAATAGGCTTGGCTCTATTAGCGAGGGGGCTAAGCCGAGAATTGTCTAGGAATTATTGTGTAGTATCAGAGGGTCGCCACTTTTTCACACTTTCCCTCAGAAATTATACTCTAACAAGGCAGAGGCATGAATGGGGAAATGGGAAAAGATATCTCGAGAACGAAAGCTCATTATGAGAAAATTCATCAGGGTTTTTCATTGCTGCTCTGGTACTACATGTTACACCTAGCCTCATTTCAAAAGCGATTTCCTCATCCGTGGCTCCCCCTTGCGAGACTACAGTGGTAGAAATTCATGTAAGTGTTTACTCTTACTTGAATTTTGTGTACACAAAGCTAACCTTTGATTCCTCAATTTAGGAAGTGATTCCAAACTTTTGATCGATAGTGTATGTACTAATACTGTCCCATGAGAAGTCTGAAGAAGCATTATCTTTAACGTCTTCCAGGAGACTTCTCATAAGATAAATTGGTAACTTCAGATAAAAATATCTCGAGAACGAAGGCTCAGTATGACAAAATCCATCAGGGCTTTTAACCACTGGTCTTATACTAGAACTTGCACCCAGCCTTATTTCAAAAGCGATTTCCCCCTCCGCGCCTCCCCCTTGTGAGCTGAGCATTTTACCAAACAGCCCTCTTGTGATGATCAATAAAATCAGCTGCGCGCAAATAGAAACGTATACCGAGGACGATAACCAAAGCGATAGCTCGGGTGGAGGTGGTGCCTCTCGGTGTCGGGACGCATTGCCAAAAGCAGAGACAGTCTCGGTTATGACGGTCGTAAAGTCTAAATTACAGGTGCATACCGGTGGAAGCTCTGCCATTTTGCATCCTACGAGCCCGTTATTCTCTGGCTCTGCGTCGTTGTAATCTTCGTACGACCTTGCGCGGAAAAACGGTTGCTCCAGCGAGCACATAGGAGGGTTCGGGGGGATGGTCTATCTTTTCGTCGCTCGAAATTAGTCCACGGAACGGTGCATAATTAATAGAGGAGAGAAACAGAAGCGGATGGCTGCTTGACAGTCCGCGGGGGAAACGATAGACGTTTCTATCGGTGGCTGTGTTAGGTGCTTCGCCGCGAGACGCTCGTTGCGATACGAGCGCGCAACGGCTGTAAAATTCCTGAAAGACCGTTTCAACGACATTCTGCCCTCCCTTGGGATTCTTTTCGTAATTCTACTCTCGTCCGTCTGCACCTCTATCGCGCCGATTTGCGTTTCGCTCCTTGCTCCTCTTCGAGTGACGTCTCCTCGTTGATCCACGACTACGCGAATATGCTTACTAGGGCTGTGTGCAGACCCGAAATTATGGGTACATGAGAGTCTCGGCTCGGGTGGGGCACTGATCGGGAGTCCGAGAGTTTCTGAATTTCGGTTGCCTGAATCTGAAGTGGAGCCAAGCGGTGGTTATGGGTCTAGGAACTTCGTACCAACATAAATTACTCTACTTTTTCTGGTATTCATTTTGTTCTCGTGGCTGTCGTAATGTTGCCAGCAACATTCTTTGCTTCGAAATCTTTGGAGTATATGAAATTTATAAACTTTCGAGTCCCGACTCGACCCAAAATCTGGAATACCCTTACACCCCTACTCCTTTCACTTCCACTAATGCAATTTCTAGAGAAAATTTGGAAAATTTTAACCGTAATTAGTGTTTGGAATTTAGCAAAAATAAAGTATGTTCACTCCTGATTTACTAGAAAGAGAAAGCATGAATTGTTTCTTTTCTTTCTGGTCTAGTCTACTTTTAGAGTCCTTTAGACTCGTCTTGCCGCCAATGCCCGCACCACATGCGGACAGAAGAAGTCCTCTGGAAAGCCTTGCCCCTAATGCTTCCCAGGAGACTTCTCGCGATACATGAATAGTATGAATTATTACTGCACTTGTATTCATAATGTTTACGACTGGTAATCATAGTGACTATCTACTTCCTTTCGTCTCTGCTTGTCTGCATACAACAGGCACCCTCCTACCCTGGAGGTAACGTCGACCAGGGCTTATATGGAAATTATCGTGTTTTGCGGGAGAAATGCAATTGAAAGTTTTATTAGCGCGCGGTTTGTACAACCGAGCGCCACTGTTTGTTTTTGCCCCTTTTCTTCGGTTCGTTTCAATCATGCGCGCGCGCACCGCGAGTCCCATGTAATCACCGACGCAGATAACCGCTTGGAACAGCATCCCATTTTGCGTTAAAAGTTCTCCCCTGGTCATGGGGAACGTGTTGCGCTTTTAATCGCGCGCAGGTAACTTTTGTTCGCTCACTAAGTGGTGGGTTTCGGTATTTGGGTGGATGATAGAAGGTGGGATTTTTTGGCGGCAAAATAGAAACAATTTTGAAGTACTTTTTTGTGTATAATAAACATGAGGTCATTCTGTGATGGGACTTCTGCTGTGCATTGGTGTATTAACTTACAGAAAATGGGACTTGGCGTTGTGAATGTAGTATTATTAAGAGTAATGTAATGAACGATATTTTTAGTGGTGAACACTCGAATAAAAATTTTTATTCGGGTAATAATTTATTTTTGCAGTCATATTTAATTACTACACGAACTTTCGTAGTGGAACTTTTCTGCTTCTTTTTTAAAATTCTTTTCTTTCGTTTTATTACTTTTTTACGATCTATAACTTGTAGCTTCTCGTCCTTACATCGTTCAGGCAGAAAGTGAGTTTAAATAAGAACAAGTTAGAAAGTGCTTTCATTATCACTCCTGAGGTAAAGAATCACAAAAACTCTCAAGTTACGGTAGCCCAGCGTTTTTTTCTAGATAGAGAACTGAAATAATTCATATAACAGAGAGAAACGGGGTACACAGAATGATTAACAGGGTCTTGTATAAAATACTAGGTGAGTTTTCTAAAACAGAAACGTCCTATGTATTCTTAAAATACGAAAAGTCGGAAGCTTCTGGTATTTCATTCACCGCATAACTTAAAACACTAGACTTTGCTCGGAGCCTCTAGTATAAATGCAAAATTGATACGCACTGCAGAGACACCTTCCATAATATTGTATAAAAAAAACATGTAAACTAAAAAAAATAAACCAAAAAAATTAATTCATCATATGAGGCGTTAATTTACTAGCTTTTTGTAAGACCTACTCCAAGAACTTCTGACTTCTAAATAGGAAAAAAATAGTTCCTTTGAATTCAAACTCACCTTCTATGACAATTATTTTTGTAATATTATAAATAAAATTTAATGTAATAATAGTTTTAATATTTAAATAAAATTCAAAACACATCCAGGGGTTATTATTAGCCAGGGGCTAATTTACCAATTTTTTGTTTACTTCAAGAGCAACTGGCTCCAAAATGGGAAACATTTCCCTCGAGTTCAAATTTGAACCATACCCCCTGACCCTCCCATGTCTTCATCGTCGCTCGAGAAGTCAGCTCGGCCAAAAAGAGCAACAGTTTTTCCCTCAGCCTGGCTGTGCGACTGCCCCCCTCCCAGCGGGCCGCTTGGCGGGTTATTTTCTTGGGTCGCTGGCAGACAGCGCGAGCCCGAGACATTATTCAAATAGGAACAGACGCAATTTTTGCGGGTCTCGGGCGCAGACGATACTCATTTTTAATAACCGTTGCAGCAGCCGCGGGAACGGGCCGACCCTGCGCCCACGCCGCGGAGCGCGCGCGCACGCCCTCGTGCACCTGTATCGCGCCATCCGTCTGCTCGTTTCACGTGCATACGAACGACCGTTTACATAGACGCGGCGCAGTCGCTGCCTCGATCCCATGAAACTTAAATTTCCTTCGAAACGGCCACGGAGTTACGCTCTCTCGCGAGTGACGCTTCTGAAATTCCTAAGGCAGATATATCTCGCCCCCGTCGTTTCTCTTTCATCCGTGTGCCCCATTCCCCTCCTCTCTGCCACCTTCTCTCTCTCTTTCTCTGTCTCTCTTTCTCTCTCACTCCATCACCCTTTCTACCCTTCGGTGTTGCTTGGTTCACGTGAAACTACCGGAATTACCGGCTCTCCGGCATAAACTCGCGTGCATATATCGGGTGACGTAAAACTCGAGCTCCCGCGAGGGGGCGAGAAGCATAGAAAGGGTGGAAGGGGGTGGGACAGATAAAGGCGGCGATAAAGAAGGGAGCGGGAAGGAAGCGAGATGGCTGGCGGAGTTCTGAATTTGGCGTTTAAATCCCCGGTATCTCGATCCTCCCCTCATCCTCTCCCCTCCCCCTGCCCGTGTTCGTCGCGCTCTCTCCCTCTGCGCGCTTCGTGCCCCCAGAGTCGCGCGTCTCTGTTGCACTCGTTCAGCGCACGCATACGACTCGCGGCGCTGCCTCCCCCCTTCCCTCCCTCCCTCCCTCCCTCCCTCCCCTCGCCGCCTGCGCCGCGAAATGGCGGCTGTTCATTCTCGCCCGCGGGAGAGATAGCTCTCTCCGCGCTGCACGGACAAACAGAGAAACACGAAGGACGAGAACGCGGCGAAGGTGGCGGAGGGTGATGATAAAGGGGTAGGTAGGAGGAAGGCGTTATTGAAATTTCGAGATCGATAACCGATGATGCCTCTGGTGCACTCGATGCGGCCTGCGTTTAAGGCTATGGCCGCGCGGGATTTTACTGCTTTGTTCCTCGGTTAACTCGCGCGGGGGTCGGTGGGAGGGAGAGGGCGGGTTGACTGGATTTTGCTTGAGGGCCAAAGTGGGATCCTTTTCTGATGAGGCGCTCCTCGGGGTCGTGGCTCGCGTTTTGATGCAGGTACGAGTTATGTGGGAGGAGCGTGGAAAATAGAATCGGTTGAATCGGTGTCTCGATATTAGCTCGCGACTTGGAGTTCGCTGGGAGTTTAAGGAATTAATGAACTCGTTTCCATGACTAGTTTTTCGAATAGGTTTTTTCTGAAGGATTAGCTTCAAGGGTGCAGCAATGTATTTTAACATCAAGAGGGAAAGGGGGTAGGGAGGGGTTGGCTGGATTTTGTTTGAGGGTTAAAATGGTATCCTTTTCTCATGAGACGCTCTCGCAGTTGTGGCTCGGGTTTTGATGCAGGTACGAATTATGCGAGAGGAAAAGGAAAAAAGAATCGGTAGAATATTGTCTCGATATAAGTTCGTCACTTGGAATTCAGTGGGAATTTAAGGAATTAATGAAGACCAATTTTTTTCCTATCTCTCCAATTTCCATTTTTTTCCAAGGCCAGTTTTTTTCATAGGCATTTCCTCTTTTTCCCAAAGAATAGTTTTTCAAGTATACAAGAATGTATTTAACGTCGGGAGGAGGTTGGGGGAAGGGTTAATTGGATTTTGCTTCAGGGTCAAAGTAGGATCTTTTCGGATGAGGCGCTCTCGGAGTTGTAGCTTGGGTTTGGATAAAGGTACGAGTTATGTGAAAGGAAATGTGAAAAAGGAATCAGTAGAATATTGTTTCGATACAAGCTCGTGACTTGGAATTCGGTGGGAATTTAAGGAATTAATAAACACTTATTCAAGATTAATTGTCTTTTCTATTTTTTTCTGTCTCTCTCTTCTTAAGAATAGCTTCAATGTTACAAGAATATATTTATCATCGAGCTTATATCGAGACTGTACAATATTTGTTATATCTTTTGTTATATCTTTTAACTCAAATTAGTCAGTAAGTACCTATGAATGAGTTTTACATATGTTACATAGTGTTTTAACACACATTTTGAATGGGATGGTAATTTTGCAAAACTCTATCCAAAAATAATTTATAATACACATCAGTATACATTTAAAACTATTTTTTTTCCTTGAGATTTATTTTTCTGTGAATTGTATCACCGAGGCACGTTGAGTTATAGCTTCCCCGAATAATCAGTGGTTATGAATTTTTTTCAAAGATATTCATCGTCGAAATTGCTAATGTCTGTAGCAAATTAAATTCTTTTTAGCTTATCTGCCTATACTACATATAGTTTTTCCTTTGTAATTTATGCACGTTTCTCTTTTATGCAATATTTTCTCACCTTCGCGTTCATTTCGGAGAATCATTAATTTCTTGGAAATATTACAGTTAGAGAAGAATTGAATATTAATCTTTTCATGGGGAGGAGAATATTTATAGTGAAACAAATTGTGCAATATTTCCCTGCACTATTTATAGAGTAATTATTTTCATTATTTTTGAAATTTTATTCAAGTGATATTTGCTAATTAATGGGCGAATAACATTTCCATCGTTGTTAGACGATCACTTACTGTTACTTAAGGACGCAGTAACTCATATCAAAAGAAATTTTAAAATGGAGGTGGAAACTGCGACCCCATTAAATTACAGTAATTCACCAGACTTTTGGTTCACTCTACTAAATTCAGTCTGCAAGTTCCAAATCTCTCTCAAGTCCACAAGAAAAATTACCACTGCACTGTAATTCAAGGCTGCAACTTCACCCAAGGGTGACTCTCAAATTTCTTTCAATATCGTTATTCTCAGAGATTCAGTAGCCCCAAAAATCCAAAAAAGTTACTATATTAAAATGTGTCTCAGGTGGAACCTTCCCAGCCCCGCACAGTAACATAATAAATCCCCCAAAAGGATGCAAAAGTCAGAACCACCTCGACTTCGAACGCCCACATCTCGCAATCACCTCGAGATCATCGAGGCCACTGGTATATTCCACACCTGGAGCCTACTGACAAGAGCCCGAACGAGTTGCACTCGAGCTCCGTCGGGCGCGGAACGACAGCCCGTCGCAGGCAAGCGAGAGGAAAACCAGCTCGATCGCATTACTTCCCCGCAATTACCATCGAGAGAACGCGCGAATTTATTTTCGGATATCTCGAATCGGCACGGAGGGCTCGCGGAAAAAGGAAGAAATCCATCGAGAGAGCGCAGCTCGTTGCTTTAACGAGGGCCTACGTAATTGAAATCCGAACACCCTTGCGCGTACTCCTTTCCTTTCTCTCGGCCCCGCTTTTTTTCCTCCACTCCGCGGGCGCCTGAGCGCGGCAACCACCCCATCCTCAATCGATCCCCGCGGAGCGTGTTCGCGCTGCTCCTCGAGGAGCCGAGACGAGGTCAACGGCTCTCGAAACATTGTTCGGGCCCGTCATTACACGTCTGCCAGGCGGGAAAACGCAGGCTTCCCGACGAGGGTCAAACTGCAGCGATCGCACGGCGAGATCGTCGTCGACAGCCGAGCGACGCGTTCCCATAGAAATAAACCCTATGCAGCTGTTAATGACCTGCTATTATTGTCCCGGTTTTCGCGGCGTGCTCTCTCCCGCCCGCCAGTCCAATCAGCAGGGGTTTATTGGCTTTTAATTGATTACAAATGACGGTTTGATTGGCCCTCTCGCTCCCACCTGACGTCTGCCACCGTCACCCCTCTCGGTCTGTTTTTGCAGCGGGACTTAGCTGGTGTCGGGAGCCAGACGCTCACCCTTATGGGGCGCAGAGAACCTCAGTCTAGGAGTCATCTTGGGGATATTTAGTCGAGATGTCTGATGAAGTTGATGGACTCCCCGCGTGAAAAAGAATTACGACAGTGGGGCAAGTGTGCAGTGCTTGGGTGAGGAGAAGGCCAGACAAGGGAACGGAGTGGAAAGCTTCATTCCGTTTCAGGAATCCTACACGTCGACCTGCTGCCACACGCATTGTCTGTATTGGTTGAAGGGGTGATTAAGATCGACAGTGGATCGTGTCGAGAGCGAGGTAGATCGTAGTCAGAAGTTAGGTTAGATTGATCCTTTCTGATCCCTGTACCATGTAACTTAACCTTCTCCTCGAGTTAGCACTGTACCTAATACTGGACATGAGTTACATTTTCAAAAAGCAAAATGCAAAAAAGCAACCAAACTGCAAAAGTAGTAACAGGGAATCCCCTCTTTACTTCTGCAGTCTGGTCGCTTTGTTGCGTTTCAGTTTTCGAGGCTTGTTGTAAATTATACAGGGTGATAAAGCTGAAGCAGGCCACCTAAATACCTCCTCTGTTTTTACTGACACGAAATTTTAATAAACTAAAAAAAGAAAGATCCTACAACAGAAAATCGTTCTTTCATAAAATTTCTCTTGGGAGGCCTTTCAAATGATGACATGGCTTTCGTCTCGACTTGAAATAATGACTGTCGTGTCATTAAAAATTGAGGAGATATTTAGGTAGCGTACTTCAGCTTGGACACTCTGTATACACAGGAAACTTTATACAAGTGTAACTGGAAGCCCTCTAATGGATATTAGCTGTACTTATAATGCTAACAATATTTACAGTCAATGCAGATTTTCGGATAAACTGAACACCCTGTAGCTTGATATCCAGATGCATCAGTTTTTCGGATAAAAGATGAAATTAGTAGAGGGAATGGAATTGGTACTGATCGAATAAAAATCACCAAAATCTCGTTTGAGCTAGTGCCGCAGGTTGGGCATGAAATGTTGAAGCAGATTTTATGGGATTGCTTGTCGTTAGAATTCTATTCGTATATCTGTCCGGCTTCGCCATCCGCTAATTACGATTTAACCCTTTGCCTCTGATCACGGCGGCCGCGACACATGCCGCTCTGACAAAGCTGAAATTTACAATTCCGTTAATGCAACGTATTAAATCGAAATCAATTATTCGAGTGATTTTATATTGTATTTGATCGGCGGGTTCTTTTTCGCGGCATATTATGTCCTTTGCGTCGATGATCCCTCACGGCAAAAATATCGCGATAATACGAGGCGAGCTTTTGTCATTGGCCGCTGTCGATTTCCTCGTTTTCTGCTTCAGCAATTTTACATTTTCAGTGCAGGATCGTTGTTAATATCGAGGTGTGCATTTTTGTTTGTACATTTGATTGCAAAGAATTTCTTAGATGAAACTAGTTGTTGTAGTGTAATATATACGAATTGTATATTTGTAAGCGAAATAATGTTTTTCTTTAAGGACATGTGGATATAAAGGTTGAGCAACGACAGATGTCAGAAATTTTAAAGGGTGATTCTACACGCTAAAAGAAGAGAAAAGTGAAGACTGAGATAAAATTGCGTTTTAGAGTTTGTTTATTAGCCGTTGGTTGTCGAGGAAACGTCTAAAATTCGCGTGGAATGTGTCTGACTTGAGACTTGTTCTACTTACTTCGTTGTGTCTTATTTGAGTGATGTATGCCAGGAGTGGAATAAGCACCCAATCAGGCACAAGGATGCCAGTAAAATAAGGCAAGAATTAGACACAGAAAAGTTAGTTGAATAAGCTCTAAATCAGTCATACAGAAATCAGTAGAATAAGTTGACGATCAGACACAGAAAAGTTAGCGGAATAAGCCCTGAATCAGACATACAAAAGTCAGTGAAATAAATCCTAAGTTGGACATAGAAATGTTAGTAGAATAAGCCCTGAGTCAGAAACACAAATTTCAGTAGAATGAGTTTCGAGTCAGACACACAAATTTCAGTAGAATAACCTCCAAGTCAGACACATTTCACGCAAAATTTTAGAGACTTTCTCACCAATTAATAACTTATTATACCATCTATTATACAATCGTCCTTAAAATTTCTTTCACTCTGTATTATCCTCATATTCATACAAAGATACAAAATCTTGTTGCAGTTAGCATCGTCCACTGCGCTCCATAAATGCAAAAAGCTCTATAGCTTGAAAAACACGTAAATTAATTACGTTCCTGGCATTTTCATTGCCAGTGCTCTTATAATAATCACCTTTTTAAAGGCCACCTCGTGTAGTCCCATTAATGCTCCAGTTCACTCCGTTCCACTCTGGGATTCGTATCGCTAGATTACAAACTTTGCGTTCAGCGACTTTACACTGTTTGGCTTCTTGCACGTGCCGTTAAGGGAGTTCCGGAAGTCCGCGCAACAGCGTTCGTAGCACGTCGAATGGAATTATAGACTGTCGTATCGTGGCTGATGGCTTAAACGTCTCGCGCATTGGCTAATTTGAGTTTCGTCTTACACTTGTCGCACTGCTCGCGAGATACTTCGGAAATAATATGTTACGTGACTCGCGTGAGAGGCTAATGGCACGTCGAGAATTTATTGGGAACGGTGACGGTTTGACTACCTTCTTGGGAAAAGCGGAATATTTGCTGCATTGTCATTGTTATCTATCACATGCCAAGAGCATCAATTCTGAAAATAGTGACTCCTTCTTGGAGCTCTGCTTGCTAACGAAAGATTTCTCATACTTGACTCTTCTTCATATGCTCGTAGATTACTTTCTATAGCCTTTTGTGGAAATTCAGTTTTTATTGCTATTATTTTATCCGCATTGTAGTATGAAATTATAGATGTGATTCGCAAGAATTGTTTGGAGCTCTTGACTATTTTATAATTCCAATATTTTTAGGTGACAGGATGATTCAGAAATGTCAATAGTTCATAATTTGAATCTACACACTATGTGTTCATATAACATTTTTTATTTATTTTAGTCTCTTGTATCAGCTCCTAGTATTCACATGTATCTCTGAAACATCTCGTATAATTTTGCGTCTTCACTCCGAGACATGTTGTTTACCTACTATTTGAGGATATTTCTACGTCACGGAGCAGAGGACTATTAGCATTTTCTGCTTTCCAATTTAATCACGAAGCACAGTGTAGCCACAGATGAAAGTTAAACCAAAGAAAAGATGCATTTGTTACGATTCCCGACCTGGGACAGTCCATTTCAGGAGTGACAGCCGCGAACTTTCATCGAAATAATTATGCATCTGCCAGGTGCATTCTTACTTTCTAAATCTCTTCGTGCTCATTCTTATGTAGCAAACTTGTCTCCATATCTGATAATCTGGATAAGGCGCATTCCATGGTTTGTCGGTCTCACGTACTCCTCTCGAGCCGTGTCTGCGGCTTTTTCTTCGATTTATAACCGTGACATATCGAGCAGGGAGCCGTGACCTTATCCTGGCATTACTGGCTCAGCCTTTCTCACGAGATACTATCGTTAAAGGGTCTTACGTGGGATTAGATCGAATGCTGATCGTCTGACTGTCACTGCGACACGTGTCTCAGACATGCTCTAATTAAGCTAACGAACTTAACAGATTACAATCTACGTTTTCGTTGTCTTCGAGGATTATTATCATGTGACGTGAGATGAGAATTTTAGTATCAGTGTTTATTACACTTTTGTTTTTTCATATTTTAAGACTGGATATTAAGAGAAAATATTCTGTCTTACTTTCAGTATTTTTTTAATATCTCATCAAGATATTCAAGAAGAGAAAATAGATCCATCCTACTGCATTAGCTGTCAAAAGCCCATGACGATCCATCATCTCTTACTCGATTGTAGAGAAATTGAAATTCAAAGATAAAAACATGGAATCAACCCAGAAACAGCTCTAGCGTCACAAGAACATATAAAAAATACAATTACTTATATAATAGGATCAAATTTATTTGCTAAAATGTAATCGAAACCATAGTGACCTAGATGTTGATGGAACGTTAAACTCTTGCACAAAAAAGAAAGATATTCAAGAGGTTCTATCGAGTAGAAAAAAAAAAAAAAAATGAAAAATGCATTAAAAATGAGTTTCCTGTTTTCCGCATTACGAGTACAAAAAAACAGTGAACATTCCTCTTGGATCGCTCGAAGGAATGGTGGCAATGAGTCCCTACTTTATTCTCTATTTTTCTCCCGCGTGCTGGGATCTCTGCAGCCTTCATTCCACACTTTCCTAATTAAAGTTCCCTCGACTCCGAGAAACTATTCGGCCGCGCGCATATTTTGAATGTATCAAGCGAGCCACCCGATACCTCCTCCTATCAGACAGTAATATGACGCTTATTGCATCACGGTGAACGTCGTTTACACGCTTTCGCGAGGCACCGTGACGACGACGAGCACGCGGATGAAAGGTGTTGCCGCGCGTCGGAGGAGTCGCGCGAAGCAGCGAACCTGATTTATTTTCGACAATCACCGTTCTTCGGTGAAAGTCTAGGAAGTTCGGCGAATCTTGGCTCGTGTTCTCGCTTCGCTTTCAAGTTCCCAGATTTTCGCTGAAAATCCGGCTGATCCAGTGGAAGGGAGACGAGGATCTCTGGGACAGCGAAGGTGGCGAGAATCTGGTGAATACAGTAGAACCTCGATTAATCGAATTTCAAGTATTCGAAATTTCTGTTATTTACAATTGCGTAATATTAGATGTTAGAACAATAAGAGTACATCAGTAACATTTATCGTGGAGGAGACACTAAAATACAGTCAAATCTCGATTAATCTAGCTTCGGATATTGGAAATGTCTGTTATTTAGAAATTGCATACATTAGGTATTAGAACAATAACAATGCAGTAGAACATTTACTAACACTTAAACAGTGAAATATAGTGAAGCCCCGATTAACCGAACTTCCGAAGCTAATCCAAGCTAAGCAGGCTTTTTGCAACTTTAGCAAACTTCAGGTCGACGCTCCTAGAGCCTAGCTCAAAGTACACACTCTTTCATTCCAAATGCCTCCTTAATATCGATCAATTAGGCCAAACCCCTTCAAAGGATGGTAATATTGCGCTGCTAGCTCACCCCTAATAACAACCCTATTAAGAAATACCGGGTCACATTTAATACACAGTGTCTTGAGCACCGAGACAATTCTTGGAAATTTTGAAATTATTTTGCAATATTAAACCTCTTTTTTATTTATTTATTTATTTATAAAGGTTACATCCACCTTGAAAGTATTAGTGACCACAATAACTTTTCATGAAAAAATGTTATAAACTAAAGGAAATTTTGTCGTCAATATGAGACATGTTTTATTTTACTGGCCGATATTTCCTAGTCTGTAACCTTGTTTAAATTAGTTCAGTTACTTGAATTCAAGCTGTCAGCGGAAAGAATAAAAATGGCGTCGAAAGAGGTGGTGCATCCTGGTTATTTGGTTCTGTATTTTTCGAAGAAGACATGCACTCTTGATAGCTTCCGTGACTTGAAAATTTAACACAATATAATTAAGAGATGTATCTTTTAGCAGAAAAACACTTAACACCATTTCCACTGACAGGTTCCTTTCTAAAAGTCTCGAACTGGCAAGTTTCCTGCAGTCCGCTAGGTAGTTGTGACCCCTTAATAGCGTAGATTTCGCCAGATTTATTTGAGAGGAATTAAAACTGGTCTGAGCTCGTCCTCCCGTAATTCGATCAGCGGTCTTATTTTATCGGCTGGCTCGGCGAGAAATTTCGTTCTCCACTCTCGAGTAAGAAAAAAATCGACTCTCGAGGGTCGCGCGAATGGGAGCCACCGGGCCAGGGATATAGACAGAGGCAGGATAGCGAGAGGGAGGGAAAGCACACTGTTGCTTGGCAAGCCAACCTGCGCTTTCGGCCTCTACACAGCCGCGATTCGTGTAATCGCGCTCTTCACCCCATTTCTCACTATAGAATGCAACACGCGACTCCTGCACCCGCACACGTGCCTGTTCGCCGCGCTACAAGTGGCCGCAAGCACATCGTTTACCAGTCATGTACTTTGTCACTTCGATTCTCGCTTGGCTTGTAACCGTTCCACCCTCGTCTGTTCCTCTATTGTTTCGTCGGTTTAAATAATTATGTACCGCGATCCCGTGTAGTTCGTGGCGCGGGTCGCCTGGTTCGATAGGAGTTTGTTTGGGGCGGGGGCTTGAAGTTTAATAGTGCAAGTATCGAACCGGTGAGAGGTACTGCTTTGGAATATTGTGAACGTTAATGGTAATGCTTAGAATATTTGCCGTGTTTTTGATTGAAGACGAACGATTAAGGTTTTGATAAAATAGTGTCGCCATGTTTGTTACTTATTATAGTGTGTAGATTCAGTTCCTGAAATATTGACATGTATTGCTGAAACACCCTGCATAATATCAGTTTCTGGTATTTCATTGGCTGAATTTTCCAGAAAGAATTTCTGCTTCGATCATCCTCATTTTATTCGTTTCTGCCTCATGTTCTCGCGGTAGAGGTGCGCTACGGTAATCTCATAATCGAGAGAGCCATGCAATTTTCAGTGGACGATAATGTAGGGCTACGGAGGATCATTGAATTGGCGATTAATGAGAATACGAAATGACAGTCGTTAGCCCTTTGATTAATATTGAATTTGCCAGCTATTGTAAATAATTGCTCATAGTCGATTAACGACGCGCTCGGACATACACAAACGCGATCCAAAAACCAGCCGCCTTGTTTGATTATGAATGCCTCGAGCGATGCGATGAGACGCTGTCGTCATTGCTCCGTTTAAATGCAGTGTTCAACCTGCAGCACTCGATGTACAACGTCGAGCTAGACTTTGCAAAACGGCCATCTGGCTTCCACATTAATCGCTGTTCAGTGTACGTAATAGACGCCTCGGAATTATTTTAATGTGTGCGCCTGTCAGCATCTCTAAAAGCAGTGACAAGTGTTGAAGATCGCGGTAGTACATAGACAATAATATTGCAGTTTAGTATCTCGAGTTTGGTCTTCTACGAGCCTTCGGCATATGGATCTTGACCAAGTATCCTATTCTTTACTGTTGCATTCACGATGGTACCTGGGATTTTAAAAGGAACACAGAGTAGAAGATTAATACGTAGGGAAATTGTGCATGTGACATACCTAGAAAGTGGGTTAAGGACATCTAAAAATCGCGTAAAAGTAATATTAAGACAAGTGTCTGAATACTTAGATATTGAAGGTATAAAATGTCTCGTTAAATGAGCAACCTAGAAGTACATGTTCCGACATGTGAATCACACAATTGAATATGTTGTATGAATCACACAATTCCCATATAAGGACATGCATTTTTAGGTTGTCCATTTATTGGGACTCTTGACATCTAGAACGCCCACGTATTCAGACACTTACTTTACCTCGTGAAAAAAGGAATTTCCAAGTTGTAGTAATTTATACTATTGTTCTTTCTGGTTTATAACAGGCACATTAGAATTTATACTGAAAATAAAGTAAAGTTATTGTTAGTGACAGGTATCGGGACACGATCAACTATTGTGATATTTACTTTATTGGAAGGGAGTTCTACATTTCTTTATGACACCGTCAAATTGAATTCATGCTCAAGTTCCGTTGCTTGGGTCAAGCAGATCCATAACCACGAGATTTCAAGTTGGTGTTATTCTTGGACGAGCAGGTCTTGCTAGAGCGGGAAGAGGACAAGTAAACGTGAAAGGGAGGGCGGGTGGATAGGTGGGAAAGAGAGGGGAGAAGCGTCATTGGGAAGAGAATCGTGTCGTGGACGAGATGGAAACGAGGATAAAACGTGGCCACGTTCGAGGGTGGTACGTAGGTAGGGGGGTGTGAAGGTGGTGGAAATGTGCGGGGCGGGCGGTCGATTTGACATGGGGCTCCATATAATCAACCAGCTGCCGTATTTATGGTCGAGAGCTACCCCCTCCTCTGTCCCTCTCGTCCCATACTTGGTGTGTACCCATTCCTCATTCCTGCGTCCTGCTCGACACACAGGGCTATTAAATTTGGAAACTCTATACTCCCCGTTGCATGCATACACGTCCGCGTGATACGTGCATCCACGCCAGTGTCGACGCTGCCGGCTCAAACCCGCTGCGTTTTATAAGCGCATCAAAGTTAATGGCGGAGGCGCTCCCCGCAGTTCCGTCTGAAGCGCATCCTCTGTTCTCCGTTTGTCCCTGTCCAGCCCCGGGAAAACACAGCGGGCCCGCAACCCTCGCGTATACAGGGTGGCCTTTCACGCGTTTGCGAGGGTCGCTCCTGGTGATCGACACCTTCGGTGTTCCAGGCTGCAGGTGTTCCATGCAGGTGGAACTACTCGTATGGCTTCTACTTGGAGTCCAATTTACAAAATCTGTTCATCTAGTAGCAATTTGGATGAGAGGGATCAAGTAGAGTGATAAGGCAGTACTATCTTGATACAAGCCTATTACTTAACGCTTGAGGATTTAGCTTAGACAGGTTACTAGTGATTGGAATTTACTTAGTTTAGATTGAAGAATAAAAATGCTTGTCTACGAAGAGCTTGAATTCACCTCTTAGATAATGAGAGTTAAGTAAAAGTGATAGGACAGTTCTGCCCTGATACAAGTTCACCACTTCAGACTTGAGGATGTAGCTTAATCAATTTACGAGTGATGAATTTGCCTTTTGTAATCTAGAATCAAGTAAAAGTGATAGGACACTGCCTGAATACAAGCTCATCACTTGAGAATTGAGGACTTAGCTTAGTCGGCTTATTGGTGATTTGAATTTGCTTATATATAAATAAGGACTAAGGGTAAATTAACAATTCCAGGTATGTCTATCCATACTTATGTCTGTCCATAGCCTATTACTGATTGGAATTTGCTTATCCAGAAATAAGGCTTATAGGCAAAGTAATAATTCCATGAAGATATCTCTTCCACAGAGCTACCCCATGAGGCATCGACACCGCAATTACAAATCACCCTGTATGTGGGGTGGCATACAGGTGGGCAGGGTCGTATTTTTGTTTACAATCTCCCGTGAATCTGTACTTGGAACGAGCTGGAATATGGCCTCGGTTCCGCCCCAGGAGTTTTCCAGTAACGATACAGCCCGCTACACTTTCTCGCCGCGCCCGACGTATAAACGCGCTGCAATAAAAGATCGGTGTAATTTAGCTGGTTCTAGTCGAGCCAACTTTACTGCTGTTTGCGTCCAGAAAAAAGGGACGACTGAGCTAAAAACTTACTGCTCGGTTAGCCTCCACATGCTTGTCAAATTCTATCTCTTCATTTGGGACGCTTTTTTGCTCTAGCATTTTTCTGTTTCATAGAAGTCATCATCCTTGAGTGAGAGAAAAATTTAGAATCTTCCGAAACTAATCAGGGGTGCACCATTGCTCCAAATTTTATTTAGTGTTTCATAAAAATATAGACTATGATCCCTAGTTTAAGGTGCTAGACTTTGACAATACGTTCGAATTTAAATAAAAATTAGAAAAAAAAAAAAAAAACTGCATATTGCTACTCTCAATAGATCTTTGCGATTTCCTATTTCTGTTTATAACTCTTTAATAAAGCGCCAACCAGTCTATGTTCATATAACATTTCTTCCTCAGTTAGATCCATAAAATGTACTGACAAAGTCTCCCACCTTACACCTGTGACACCCTGTACTTTTCTCTTTTTTTAGAAAGGAAATGTTTTGATTGATGAGCCCCGAAGACTAAACTCAGTTTTAAATTCTATCGATTCCTTCGGTGATTACCACTGATCCCCTCCCGCCATGCACTGGCGCGGTAATAAATATTCTTGCCAACCTCAGCAGGAATATGTGAAACTTTGTTGCGTAAGGATCGAACTAATTCTCATAGCTCGCGAGTGTGGACGTTCGAAAAACATGAAATAGAGAAACGTCGATGCGGAACGCGATGTAAAGGTTGGTGGATATTTATAATTGGCTCGCTAGACGCGTCGGGAATTCATATTCAGCGATTTGATGGCACAATTCCGTCTACAATTGCGTAAATATTGAACACCGCGTTGCCTGTAAATGAGCTGCATAATTGGGCGGTGCGAAATTGCTGGGAACGGCGTTACGCTTGCGCTTTACATATTTTATACGCGTTTATATTTCTCTGAAGTGCCACGAAGGGTTGATTAAAAAGTGATGCACGAGGCTGGGCTGGTAACAAAGCTCGTTAGTGCTGAAAGAGGTCCCCTTCCGCTTGCTTTTGCTGTGTCGATCGAAATTTAGTGGAAATGGTAGGGGTGGGGGATACCCTGAATTTCGTGTTCGAATCGTGTCGAGAATTTTCACTCTTCTAGTACACGCCTAAGACCTGAGGACATGAGCTGTCCAGGGTGGTTAATATTATAACGACAAATGCAGTGACACACGTCACTACTACCACTTTATACATTTGTGACATCATGTATATTTATTTTATATATTTTGTGTACGCGTTTATGTATTGGATTTCATTGACTTTTATATTGTATACATCGATTTACATATTTTCGACAAAGAGCCACCAAGTGAAGGTTCAAAATTGCTCTCTGCCTCATCCTGTCCTCTGTTTGTCATACTGTCCCAAAACACGTGACCTAAATATAGATCTAACAAGAAGATCCTAAACACGCGCAATTAATCGCGTTCTACAGATTGGAAGATCGATTTCAGGGGTCGCTTAAACTGAATTTCGGTGTCAGTCGCGACGAGGCGATCATCACACGTGCACCACTACGTCCAACATTGTGTTGGTGGCTACTGCATGTTAGGCTGGGCATAATGCAGGGCGATTACTGCGGTTAACTTTGCGAGATGGTATTGTTCTGCTTGTATTACGCTCTCGAATATCGTGCATGTGTGAATACTTGTAGGGCTTTACATCGCGGCTAATTGGTAATTGCCCTTTCTCCTCAAGCGTTTGGGAAAAATGATCTGCTGTAGTTTCACACCTGCACCAACTCCTGATGAACGCAGGTGTGGTGCAGAATGGAGCTGGTAAATAAACCTGTATTACATTTTGTTTATTTAAAGGCGGATTTAGAATGATCTTCGTGGGTGATTTGTCCACAGTGAAAAGTGTGAAGGTTTTCATCTGCATTTCCTCTAAAGGGGCGTTGAAAGTGGATTGTGAAGGAAGTAGAGCCTCGTTCTACTTTGGATGATAGAAATGGATGATCAATTTATAGTGAAGCTGCAGTGAAAAATGTAAACCTAAATCTGGGTCCACACTACATGTTACATAACAAAGTTATGTAAAAGTGGAAAGTCTAAATTCGTCTTCAAATACAATTTCACTAATGTTTGAAAAAAGTTATAGTTTTTTAAGTTTATTAACAGCAGACACAAACATTGATATAAAGCAATTTTTCTAACTCGAATCAATTAATCAAAAGAAGGGAATACAATCGTCAAGATTTCCAGAACGAGGGAAATAGTATGCAGCGATGTCCGATAATATTTTTAACCAGGAGCCAGTAGACGATGGCTCATTATTGATCCAGTCGATCGAAGTAACGTCCTTAACTGGACGTGCACGACAGGGGACGCATATCGAATAGTAATGTCGCTGACAGTCGTGTCTCGCGCAAAAATGCCATGACTGATGGAAGAAGCCGATGATTAAGGGACTCCAGCAGCTTATTAATCGACTTTTATACGGGAGATAGAGCGCAACGTAACGGGCTGAGTCCCGTCTGAAATCGATGCCAGCTGCGATTCGTTATAGAATTTACAAGCGCTGCTGAAGCAAACACCGCGAACGTTCGATAATCGATCGTGCACGGTAAAAAGCGTGTACGACTGCTTTTCCCAAATAAAACGATGTCTGGTGATATTGACAGATGAATCCAGGATGCGATATCTTGGCGCGAGTGTGGAAGGAAGAAGCCTCCAGTATTACAGGGGGAAAAAAGGACGAAAAAAAAAAAAAAACAGTCGAAGGGGGAGATGGCGAATGCGATTGAAATTTTTGATGAAGTTATCTGGAAATGTTTAAATTAAATTCGACCAGTTGGAAGTGGTCAGCTCGGCGCGAACGAAATGAAAAAAAGGATTGCAATTGGCAGCGCTGGATGAAATTCCCTCGTCCATGGTCCCTTCCGCGGCGCCAAGGACCATGGGACGCAGATGTCTCCTGGCTTACAAAATAGATTCACTGCGCGCAGGTCTCCATTTGTTCCGATTAAGAGATAGAGTTTCCGCTGAGCACATGTATCCTCTATTTATTACGTTTAACTGGCCTTTTTTGAAGTTTAATAACTGCTCGTGCTAATTATTGGAAATGTAAGGTACTTTGGATCGGCATAGCCTAGGTATGTCTAAAAGTTAGAATTGATAGTATCGTAAATATGATATGTGAGCAAGTCTGTATACTTGGCGATGGGAATGGTTGTTGCTGGATGACTGAAATATGGTCAGATGACTGTCGAAGAATTTGGTGTGATTGTTTAGATAGAGTGTCAAAGATTCAGAGAATCCATGGCGTAGTATCGTTTGTACACATGAAATATATTTTAAAACACAAAATCACCAGGAATCTGTTTATGTCCCCTACATGAAGATCCTCTCTTTCAATATGTAATGTTCATGAGACCGCGAACAGTTCCACACTAAATTCCTCCATTTAAACTGGGGAAGAGTCATCAGCCTGCACAGGGCAGAAAATTTGGAAAGCCTCCCACTGCGCTGCCTAATTCCTCAGCGTGTGTATTCGACACTGGTCCAAATTCGCGCTATCAAACGGAATTAGCGTCGTTGTCAAAGGCTCGGCTGCTTATAAACGCCGTGTTCTATTATCTGGCGTAGCCACTAGGCAAACTCATTTATTTGCCCATCTGGGTTGCTAAGTAAATCATCGTTTCGAGCTTGTTCTGTGCGCTCAAAGTATTCAGGTCCCGGCGCGCGCATTATCAAACCGAGCCCTGTTGGTCCCGTGCAGCCTGATATTCAGCTCCAAAGGGACTGACAGCTTTGTTGTTCGTCACAGTGTGCCTGCTCCGTCCCTAATGATCTGTCATTTTTTCGTGCTCCAGCCCTTTATGGTGGGAAGTGACGCAACACTCGTCGCGTCTAGAGGAGGACACCTCATTATCCATGTCGTTCTGGCCCGAAATCGCAGAAGAATGAGCGACCTGAAAGAATAAAAATCTTTTTTCGTGAGAATGATGACAGTTATTTGTTTTAAATGTTGTGATTTAATTGTGTCAGGCTATTGTGGGATTTGTGTCATAGGTCTGATTGGTGTCAATCCCAAGTCTGTACCAGGTTGCAGTTAAATTTGGAACTTATAGACAGTATTGCTGATTTCTTCACCTACAGTTATATTCTAGTTAAAGTTAACTGGAGGTTCAGGTACAGTGAGTCTCATCGATACATGATTCGCTATTAGGCTAGTTAAATTATACCGACTAAAATGACAATATCAAGCTGCTGCTGTAAAACCGAGTTCATGAATTTTTGAAGAATGATCATTTACTAGCTTTCATCATTTTGACTTTAAAGTCAGCTCCATATTTTTGGGATGTAACTAGCCTAGGGAGACCCAAATCGATGAGACTTCACTGCAACTGGACTTCCAGTTAACTTCAACTGGAAGGTAATTGAAAGTGAAGAACTCTGTCGAAAGAGATATTCTCCTATGGACGAGCCATATATTTAGGTTTCTCACCCTTTAATCACCTGGTAATACTTCAAATACGTCTGATGTTACGCAGCACCCTAGGAATCTCCCTAGCCATCAGCACAGCCCAGTATCTTTTCGATCCGACAAGCAGCATGTCCCCCTTGTAATAAAAAGTAACAAAAAAGTAGGGTACAGCGGCAGGCTTTATGCTTGCCGCGTATAAAATCGCGAGTATCCGGCAGCGAAGTTTATCCGCGATTTTCCGCGCAACTGTATTTCATCCGTGTCAGTTTCCGGAGTAGGGAAAAATGCAGCTGTCTCCTGGCAAACGCGATGCGCCGAGAGCGCCGAGGGGGTCGATAGGTTTACAGAAGCGGGCGTATGTAGAATTTGGGGTCGGGTTGCGCATACCTGCGTCATTTGTGCGCCGATTAAAACGCGCGATCATAACCCCTCTCGGCGTTTCATTCGACTTTTAATAGAGCAGCGTTCTATTTGATTTTGCTTTTGACCGGGACCAACACTGTATCGCGCCCAATGTGTAGGTGTACAGTCATGCGAAGGACACATACTCACATTGGGGGGGAAGAGCGTTTGTCCGCGTGCTTATGCAAACCTCTGTAGTCCCCCTATCCGCGTCGGTGGACGAATCTGTAGATGTGTGTTGTGCACGAATGCGTGCAAGTAAACAGCCCGCGAGGACACCGGGCTTCCGTTCCCTTTTCCGGTTCTCGTTGTCCCATTTAGTCTGTGGTTTAAACCTTCCTTCGTTCTGTGCTCTCTTTCCGATGTGCATTGTTCTTTGCTCCCTTTTTTCACATTTCTACTGAAGTTATTACAGCGGGAAGTTTTGTGGTGGATTGGAGCCAACCCTTTTCTGTTTTTAAGGTTTTGTCTAGTTGGTTTGATAAACAGTGTTCTCACGTCTGTGAACTACCTTGCAAATTCGTTGAATCAAGGAGATAGATAAATATCTCAATACTTGGACGCTTAAGGTGTCGAATGTCCCATTAAGTGGACAACCTAAGAATGCATGTTATGACGCGTAAATTATATTGATTCAGCCACTAGGATGCAAGTCACGTGTCGGCACATGCTTTTTGTAGGTTGTGCTCCTATCGGGACGTTTAACATCTTGAACGTCCACGTTTTGGGACACTTACCTTACTTCACGAAGAAATGAATTTCCAAGTTTCACTATTTTATCATACCATTTTCTTGGACTTTTATTAGGCATCTTAAAATTTAGAGTTAAAATTGAATAACATCAGACCTAGTGCCCAAGTATGAAGACATCGTCGGCTACTGAGGCATTTACCTTATGAAGCGATTTAATGTTGACCACCTTACACAAAGGTCCCAGATTTTCTCCCGATCTGTCACCTTTCCCACTTTCTATTTCTATTCAGTGAATTCTAGCCCCGAATCAGCGATGAACCATCATTATTCTCGTAGTTACGTTAATACAGTGTCCTCTCTTTTGAAGAAATTCGCTTATTAAATCGCCGCTGGTAATCGTGGCCGATGAACGCGTGGCAGAGTCTGACGCGCGCTCAACCATGTTTTGTTCGTTTTTTCCCTCGATTAATTGTGGTAGAGAGCGATGCCGTCGACGAAAACGCGCGCGATTTATGCAAATATTACTGCACCCCCGATGCCTTTGCATTAGCGAGGACATATTACGTGGCTGACGAAAATGACGCGATTCCTCCCTGGAGCCTGTGCGTAATTGAAGCAGTGGACTCGTTTCGGCGTGTCGAAAAGTGTATTAAAATTCGAACAGTGTGTGCTGGTACGCCTGCCACGCGACTCGTTCTTTAAAAACGCCAACCCGTGAAATTGTCCAGTTGATGTGGCTGGATGGCCCCTGGTCGACGATACAGCGGAGGTCCCAGGTGTGTTTATTTTCGCGGGCCTGAGCCAACCAACGGGCTGAATTATGGAAAAATATAGGGAAATAATCTGACGCTCGTTTAAAATGCGCCAGCCCAGCGCGAACGGCCGCTATAATTAGCCGGTGGCTTTAAAACGGCTGTTAATTAATTTTTTTTGCTAATTGTTTTTGAAACGCCGCCGCCACCGTGGGAGAGCACCTTCCCCTCGTGAAAATTACTTCCGCGCTGTTTCATTCCCAGTGTCCAGCCAGTTTCGCTTTCGCTTTTCGACGCGCCATCGTCAACTCCCATGTCAATGTGCTTCTGTGAGGTGCTCGTCTGTGGAGCTGTCATTATTGCAAGGAATGGTGAAATTTGAAGTGACTGAGGATTTAAAGTTCAAGAGATTCAAAAAGGGGTGTAGCAAACGATAGAAGTCAATTTTTATTTATTGTTTAAATCAGCTATCAGCCAATGAATTTTTGATTCAAGTTGCTGATTAATTAGATTAATGAAAAAAAAATGTCTGCAGTCGCCAGTGGATAAACTTCCATCACAGGCTGAAACGGTTCACCCACAAGTTCGCTTCCATCCGTCACGCTTCCGCTCCATTACACTCGCTGAGTCGCTTACAAAACGATCACCTTTCCTCAGACCCCTCGATCAGCTTGCTCATCGACTAGCTACGCTCCCAGAACAAAAGGATTGGTTATTTCGTTACTCATAGCTAGGTCCCCTTTCCTGATCCTTTCCCTCGTTGACGGGTAACCAGGCATCATCCATTCACGAGCTCGCTTAATCGCTGGAACGTGCTGATTCGATCGGCCCTGTGGCTCGTTCCGCAAACATTGCGCCTCCGCTAGATCGCTTTTGCATCCACCGTGTTGGCTGAACTCTCTTGCGTCTTGCGTTGGGTTACGCGCGCACGATCCACGGTGAATGGGAGAGCTACGTAATCTCACCTGCCATGTGGGATTCTAGCCGAAGAAACAGGAACCGGATCAAGCGTTACGTTATCCAAGCTCGTGATCGACATTCGCTGACCAGCGTTATTCGCTAGAATCTTTTGCTATTTGCTCGGTGCTGATGCAGACTTACGTCACACCTGGGTCGTGTTACTGGTTTGGAAAGGTTCGTGGGAGATTGGAAGTGTTTCAGTATTTTTTGGAGACCAGTTTCAGACATGCTGGATCTTGGACATGTGAGCTCTTTCAAAAGATAGTGTGCAGAGCTAGAGTTCCTCAACCGTTTTTGGACAATCTTCCTTTTGACGCTAGAGTGTCATGTGGGTCCTATTGAAAAACCCTGAACCAGATCCATCATTTATCAAACTAAAAAATAATTCATTCAAAACTAAAAAATAATTCTAGTCCTGGAGCTAGACGTTCCTCCAGGACACTTGGAACCTGGACCAATCTCTAAAAGTTTTCATCAGAGGACAGGATCCAGTTAAATCAATCCAATATTCATATTTAATTCTACCCTAGGTGTCGAGTATAATCGCGTTAGAGTAAGAGCATTGATCGATCAAGCTTCCTTTGGTTACACCTCCACAAGTAGGCTGCGGTGGAGCGTAGTTCGTATGGATCGGCCAGTGCGCATCGCGTCGATTAAATTAGGTCTCGGCCGACTCGCAGCTTTGCGAATGGCGTGTTCCTTAAGACTGTTGTCTGGTATCCTGCTCCAGAGATAAACTTCGTTCACCGCAGGGATGAAGTACCGTTGATTAGACGCGTTCCCCCTATCGTATAACATAGAAGTAAATTTACTGCGTTGGCACAATGTGTTAGTATCTTTTGAGGAGGATGGGTCGACAGACGTATTTCTTTCGAGGAAGCAAATTACTGTGGATGTCTATTGTTCTTTGTTTCATCCTAACTAGATGGTATTATCGGGAAGGTGATGTGATAGCTTTTGCTGGTTTTCTGTGTTTCGGGCAAAGCTTAAATGAATAGGTGTCTGCAATGAGGGTGTATGTTACAAATTTTCGAAATTCATTTTATTATGGAATTGTGGTCAGTATAATCTAGGTTGAATAGATTGACAACTTTATTAGTACTTGGTGACACCGCATATATCCCGACATAGATCAGGAGATCATAGTATAGAACGTACAGTAATGAAAAAAGGGAAGAAGGACGTATGTCCCAGCTCATTGATTATAAGTAGTGACTTGTAACTTGTTGTATCTTGTTTCGTATTTTATTTCTTGAATTGGAAAAAGGACGTGTGTAGCACAGCTGCCCCTTTACCTGCGTAGAATGGACAGTGATTTATTTTTCTCTTCTCTACAATTTACAAAATGTAACATACACCCTATACAAACGTAAACGTACTGTTTCAAATAGAGCCAGTATTTGCAGCCCAATTCCATTGTCCTAAGTTCCGCCTTCTGCAAACTAAGAATGAAATCCATTGTAACCTGTTACACTCTTGTCAGGTTCGGAGTCTAGGGTTTAAAAGCGATACAGTAACTCAGCCACTGGCACCAGGGTTGCCATACAAATTCACTCTGTAGCTATAGTGGGAGAAATTGGGAGGTGAGGGAAGAAATAACGAGTGTCCTGTTGATACAGGTCTAGGCCCTAGGCACTAGACCCTAAACCCTAAATCCTAGATAGGATAAATGTTATGATCCAATTCCCCCTTTCTCTCTCTACCCGTTCCCAAGGAAGAAATTAGTATGGCAACTCTGACAAGCCCTCAAATCCCCTCGAATTTCCTCGTCCTCACCTCCTTCGTTGTAACGAATGCGTGGTTCCCTCCCAATTCATCACGATAATCGAGGACTTAGCCGCGAATGAAAAATGTCAGGGTTTCCTCCGTGGGAAGGATTAATTAACCTGTCATTGCGGTAGCTGCGCTAGGAACACGATGACGCGAGAACGACGCGTGTTGTTCGTGGGAAAGGAACTCGCTCCATTTAGGCGCGCAGGTAACTCGCTGGAAGCCGATTGAACTAAGCAGCCTCGCCTTTTCTATCTTCGACGGTCCTGCGGTGAGCAGTTTGATCGACTAAATTGCCGGCGGGCTGTCAGTAACACCGAGTACTCGATTCTTTGCATCCTCTCGCCAGCGCGAAAACCAACCTCCCTTAAGCGAAGCCAGTTCGATCCCCAGCCCTGCCTCCTGGTTACCGGAGACTTAGGGAGCACGGCGTCATTGAAACCAGATTTACTCATCTGAAGCATCGGCAAACGCCCTCTGGATTTCCCTACTCGCGGAGATTAATTGACGTTAATTTCTTGAAACGAAAGCTTTTCGTGGTTTATAAAACTGATTCCCTATATGGATTTCGGTTTTATTGCGCTTTCTTTGTATTAGGCGAGTACTGTATCTTCATGTTGGTAGCATTGATGCTGTAAAGGAACTAGATTTTGATCATCTTAGAAGATTATCTGACCTTTGTTTTTAGTGTAATAGAATTCTAAGTCGCATACCTTTTTGGTACTAAAGGTTTAAATTAATTTTAGGCATTGAGAACAAATTTAGAAAAATTGCAAATATAGGTAATTTACTTATCTATAAACTAGGGAATTATACGATAGGAATCGTACATGTGATATACCTAGAAAGTGATAAGGACATCTTGAAATCACGTGGAATCAATAGTAAGGCAAATGTCTCAACATGTGGACGCTTAAGAGTATTAATAAGTGGACAATCTAAAAATATAATGTCATTAATTATGATTGATTGATTTTAACTCATGAGCTTGTATCGAGACAACATTTTTTCTGTTAGTTTATTCTGTCTCTAACTCAAACATCACTAAATCGATGTTATAACTTTTTCGCTATTTTGTAACCGCCTGCTTTTCTACCATCATCGGAGCTTTTGTTTTTTCGGGTAGACAAAGCACTCGCAGAGTCTGCTGAATTTTTATTAAAAATTGAAAAATAGCTGATGCGGTAGTTATATTTATACGCTTTTTGGCGTGGCGAGAACGAGTAATTGCGTAAAAGTTGAAACGTTTATCCGAAGCAGTAAAACTGAAACGCTTCGGGAATGTAAAAGCTTTGGTTACACGTTAGAACCGTCGAGAACTTAATTGGAATCGGGTATCTAAATAAATGATCTGCAAGTGGAAATTGTTCGAGTTTTTGTTTCTGCCTGGCAGCGTCCGCCATATTTTAATTACACCGGTTGCATAATCCCGAATATTTGTACTGGCGTTGCTCCAGTAATAATTCACATCCCGTTGCATCGGATTTATTTACACCATTTCTGCGATCCTTGAAAGCACAGTTGCCAGACTCCCTCCACGCCTAGAGATGAGTCACATAACATTCTCACTACCACTGTATACATTCGTGACCTCGTGACATCAGGTATATTTATATTAAATTTTTTGTGTATATATTTGTACATTGGATTTCATTGCATTTTATATTGTTAATATTGAATTCATTTTTGTACTTCAAACATTGGTTTTATATCCATCCCTAGGCGTAGGGACGAGTCTAGCAACCGTGCTTCAAAGCACATATGAGTTCAACAGCATTTAATGTTGTTTGAATTTTCATGATTTTTTACAGTTCCATGTCTTCAGGAAATATTCTTATTTGTATCTATTATTTCCTCACCGAGATAATGTTTTCCAAACGCTATTAGATCCTTCGCTCCGCGCTTCAAGGGAGCGCCAAATCAAAAGTTGGAGAAATTGCATCACGAGCGCGCGTAATTTCGCTTCCCTGATGAACGCAAATTACTTCTTCCGCGTACTCCGCATGAAACTTGCTTGAAAACACGTACGTACATTCGAATGAATAAGATCAACCTGAAGTCTAATGAGATATAACTGCGGCTGTATTTTGCTTGGGGATTTAACACATTCGGAGCAGCGTGTTCCGTCGGTGGAGCACTGGTCATCATGAACAAGATGTTCCTGGATATAACATAATGACTACGCGTGATTTTATTCCTCTTAACAGCTGTGTGTTATTTGTTATGGCCAGGGTTGCCAGGAAATTCATCAGCACAGGTAAAATTAGACCAGTGACGTAGTAGGGCTCGCTTACCAATCACCAGTCCCAGTTCTCCACTTGTTCCCCTTTTAATCCCTACAATAAAGAATTCACGAGTCATAGACTTAATCTAATTCTCTTCTTCGATGAAGAATTTCCTGGCAACCCTGATTATGACGAATACATACCCTAGTCTCAAAAAATTCAACCCACTATAGAGTATTTTCCGTGATGAACCATAACGCTAGAGGAGTTAATAAAGAACTTCGAACACAGAAATCTCTATCCTTCAAACTTTCCCTATACTAGTGCCATTCTCTTACCATCAGCCCTTCCCCCTCAGTCTTATGAATCTCCTTTCCCTCTCCTTTTGCTCACCTTTGTCTCAGTTTCTAGGTCCAGCATAGCGTCAGCTTCCCTCGTTCGGTGAGGTTGCCAAAAAGTTGGAAGCCTCCGAATTTTCCTCGAAGTTTCATTCCTGGCGAGTTTCATTGTACGCTAGTCCCTTCAGCTACTCGGAAGTGAAGCGTAAAGAGACGATGAACACGTGCTCGTCACGTAACGTTGTCTATTCTTCAGGCCGCGGAAGAGTGTTGGGATCATTCGTAGTTGCTCAGTCGCGAGGAACACGGCTCCCAGCGCAGCATGCTCGCGTGAAAACGCGCGACGCTCGTTATGCACGCATCGACTGCCTTCTCGTAGCACGTTCTACCAATTAAAAGTTCCTTCCTGGAGTCGATCGAAGTACATTCTCGCCTTTAGCTCTGACTGCTCGCGACGGAATGATCCGATGACAAGGTGGAAGTTTTTCCTTGTCACCGGAGAATCGGCACCGATGCTGCCAGCGTGGAGGTAATCTAATGCCTGCTTTCCTCGTTAAAGAACGAAATTAACGTTTCCAGTGGTGGGGATCATGGCCGCGGGTAGGGGAGGAAAGTGGGATTTGTAGCGCTACAAACTTTTGTGTATCGTTTTAAGTAGGGAGATAAATTTATATATAATTGCTTACACTCTATAATTTTATGCCTGCATGGTACATAGACTACTGTGCGTAAGTGTTTGAACACTTTCACGTTATTAGAAATTCATGAAGTACGTGCACATTTGTATTTATATTGATTGCTATAGCACATTAGTTTCATGAGCTTTTGTATACCTCGTAAAAATGAGATTTGTAACTGAAATTGTATCTTAGAATTTTATTTGATGTGTTTTATATGTTGCAATACTGAAAATGTGTGTAGATACTTATGCAGGGTAGTGTAAAAGGTGTTCGAAAATAGTTGTCAGAAATTGTGAAAGGTAATTCTGTATGTCAGACTTGTGTTTAAGGATTCGTTTCAGAGTTAGTAACTGTTAAAGAAACGCCTCAAAGATGTGTGAAATGTGTCTGACTTAGGACATACTCTACTGCTGACGTGCAGTAGCCAGGCCAGTAGAACAGGCCAGTAGAACAAGTTCCTCGCCAGATACAGTGATGTTAGTATAATTAGTCCCAAGTGAAATACAGCAAAGGTAGTAGAATCAGTCTGAAGCCAGATACAATGAACTCAGTAGAATAAATTCTAAGTCAGGCATAGCGTTGTCAATAGAATAAGCTAGCAGAATGAGTCTCGAATGAGACACAAAAAATTCAGTAGATTGAGTTTCAAGTCAGGCACAGAAAATTTAGTAGACTGAGCTCCAAGACAGACACAGAAAATTCAGTAGAATAAACTCCAAGACAGACACAAAAATTTAAGTAGAATGAGTTTCAAGTCAGACACAAAAATTCAGTAGAATGAGTTTCGAGACGGACACAGCGAGTTCACAAGGCAAAAAAATACTTTCTAAACCCTATCATAAAGGCAGCAGAAATTGTTATACCGCAATTGCTTTACAAATCTATAAACTTTCACGTAAATTACCATCAGTTGCTCCTTGTACATTCCCTATATTATCAATCTACCTTCCAATTTCCATGTTAACCTTTCTCCTCTACATCATAACCAGTACACTCGATTTCAACCAGCTTCCAGAATATTAATTTATTGGAGGGGACAGCGTATAACGTCCAAGGATCAAAACAAAATCGATTCGATAGCTCCTGGACCATTCCATATTGGGAGCGTTCAAAACTGGGGAGATTCATTGCGCGTTGAAGTCGAAACTTTCGAACATTTAATTAAAGCCGTTCCTTACGTGAAACACAGAAGGTTTATTGTTGTCGTTGCATTATTCATGCGTTCACCCTATATACGAGGTTTTAATTTTTCCAAAATTTCCTCACGGACGATTATGAAATTTTTTCTGGTTTATGGAATAGGAAAATTACGGACAGTTTCGCGGACTGTCGTTCTCCAGTCGTTTACATTTCATTTGCAGAACGAAGAGTTGAATTCCCATTTAAATTCTCGACGATTGTGTAACGTCACGCACTCTAGTGAAATTCTATCCTGATTCTCGAAGCTTATCCATCGCATGCTATTTGCCAGGAATTCGTTTCGTTTCCAAGAATCCGCGAACAGGAACGTTGTTTTTTTACAGTGTAATTAAAAATCGTGGGGATTGTAAATAAACGTGTACGATCCGGTTCTTGGATTCCAAAACCTCTGGCCATTGAGACTGAGAGCTGTGTTTCATTTACATTAAAGACTTTTATAGTTTAAATCAGATATTGATATATGAAAGCGGTGTCTGACTATGCACGATCCACTTTCCCTTCACCTCTTCTGTCGCAATTACAACTTAATTGCATACTGTTTTATCACCGTGTAATGACAGAAGTAAACTGTGTTTATTCTATTTCTGCCTTTCTGTTCATTCAAATTCAAGTAGAAATGCATACCATTGTAATTGCATCGTTAATTGCACAAATTTTTGGTGCAAAGCACATTTTTTATATAAATGTTTGAATACATATATGAATCGTATTTTGATAAAAATTTGTTCCAAAAAATTAGCGAATAATTATTGACTAATTTGGTATTTATATGTGCAATTTAATAGCTCGTAGTAAGCGATAACACAATTTAATTTAATATTTAATATGTTTTACTTTAAGACCTAAATTAGTTATTTATTTATTACACAGGTAACACCCTTTGATAGATTTGATGAATAATTTACAAGCTGTCTGTAGTTGACAAAATTTTATATAAACGATGCCTAAATATACAGGATTTAGGTTATAAATAAAATATAAGCTAGTTCCTTTAAATCACTAAACAAGTAAAATATAAATTAGATGGTTTTTCTATCATTAAATAGAATCTAAGAACAGTAGTATACATGCATATATTATTAATGTTAGTTTATTTAAACTTGCTACTAATACAAAGAATAACGTTAGAAAATTAAATACACATAGAACATAAATACCAAATAACAATTATTCGATAACACAAAGAAAATAACTTTTAGCTTCAAAAGTATCAGACATTTTTACCCAAGTACTTATTACTAAACACGTCGTTAATTATGTCACTTTTAATAATACTATATTCACTACACGATTCTTGACTCAAATCGAAGAAATTCGATTTTTTGTGGATCAACACACCATTGGGGTCCAATTATGATGTCCTGTAGCGCGACAACAAAAGAACTTTTAGTGGACTGTGTGCGAGTGACAAGACCTGAAGATGTAGCCTGGAGCTGAAGTTCAGTTTCGCGTGGAGTGTATGTCTGAATGAATTTCAGCAGTATATGTGGAGTTTAGGGTGCAAGGAAATGCGAGGTACGTGTGGGATAGTTCAAAACTATGGTACAATTGCTGAGGTCGGCTGGTTAGTTATCGGTTGTTGTTTGGATTTGTTGACGGTTAGCTGGGGAGTCAAAGAGTGAATGAGTTGGAGTAAAAGCTAAAGAGTAGGAGAGACAGGAACACGAAAGAGATAAAAATTGCAAGTAAAATGTAAAAAATAAAATATTTGGAAGATACAAATATCGAGGACTCGATTCCCTTCAATTTGATTCCACAGAAGTATGAATATTTCTGCTACATTTATCAGAAAAATATTATACAGGGTGGATATACCCACGATATACGATCAGCTTAGACTATTCTGCTGCCAGGGGTTCGATCAATAATTTTTTTGACTAATATAACGTGGTTTAAGGAAAGCTTTAAGATGCTTGGACCAAATTTTTTGTACCAACCCTTTTTTCCTAGAGTTTTATTATTATGCAACAAATTCTCTATAGAACCGCTAGCAGTAGAATAATCTAAGTTGATCACGTGGTTCACCCTATATACGGAATGTTCCTTTTATCTTGCACATCCCAATATCTTCGTAGTGTTTTGTTGATAGGAAAATATGGGCCAGGCCAAATTTGTTTGATTTAAAGCTAAGAATATTATAATCCATGATCCTTTTCCTCAAGACCATATTTGTTAAACAATCGAGTTGACGGTAATCCAACGCAGGGCGTCGCCAAGATGTCGAAATTGTTGAAATGAAGGGATCTCGAAAAGCATTACGATGTCATTGAACTATTTTCATTGTACTCCAGATCTGCGCCTTTTTAGGACAAGTTTGCGTAATTGCGAGGGGTAATTGCGCACGAGACAGAGGCACTTGTCTCGCTTCCTTTTTGCGCGCTTCCAGCCGAGCGAGCTCTCTTCCGTTCAATGGAGCATTACCCCTTGCTATATCCATGCTTCGCTAAGGAATTCGCGCGGGTTCAAGTCATTTAGACAGGGTGAAATATTTTACGTTCAAGCATTCTGTACGTCTCTGAGGCGACAAGGGAAAATCTGCGCGAATTTCCGATGCGACTGTCTAGGGTAAGAATCCTCTGCTAAGATATTCCCATGTCGGAGTAGTAGTCCTGGCTGGATGCCAACGCTGAATACCTGAACGGTCATTTGATAATGATAGTGATAGTGATATGTCTTTTACAAGCAGAGGAAGATATACAGGGTGTTTCTTTCATCTTGCACAGCCTGGCTTCGTTATTTTTGCTGCTACGAAATAAGGTGTTTGGGACGAATTCGTCTGGTTGAGCAAAAGATAAAATAATTGAAAAATAGAAATATCAAGGACTGAAATTCCCTTCAATTTGATCCCACAAAAGTATGAAGAATATTCCTGCTACATTTGTCAGAAAATTGCTATATACAGAGAGTTTCTTAGAACCCTCTATAGCTCTGGCTTACGTCTAGTGCCAGAGAGGTTTATGGCGACCAAATGTTTGGCCAGTAAATCGTCACCGAACCATAGCCGATTGTCCCTTTCTAAGCGTTAGCAAAACTTGGGCGAAATACAGTCATATTAGTCAAGCTGGAACAAATCATTTGCATCCAAGCAGCTTGTATGCAAGTAACTTTCGACTAATCTGAACAAACCTTTATCGACATTATCCATGTATCGAATTATATTCCGGATAATATTCCTATATTATCCATATTTATCGACATCTGTATCAATAGTCTCACCTCGAGATCCTCAGTCGTTTCACTCTGTTAGATGTTTAATATTTTCAGATTCCAGTAGGGCTTTCAGTTTTTTCCGGTCGAGAAGGCATTCCTTTCAGTAAATCGTCTATGGGTTGAAGTTCCGGTGCTGGATTAACGAAGTCGCTTGTAAAATTGGTCGAGCTTCGGAAAAGTTTCGAGCCTTTTTCCTCGCTTTTGCCATTCCCTCGTCGAACTGCTTTCTCCGCTAGACGTGTCGACGCTTAAACGTCCTGAAAGAAGATTGCGATTCTTCTCTTCTTCGATTCCAATATTTCCAACTTCCCTCGGAGTTCGGCTCGTATTCGTAAAACATATTCTCCCTGTTCACTGATATTGAACATTGTTTGCAGGTAAGACGCCGTGTTACTTGAGACCACCCAGTACCTGCTGTCTTTGGCGAAAATCTAAGCCCCGATGTCTTCGATGTTACTCGAACGTACACTCAGTAATACCTTGCTGTATCGAGTGCAAGCTTAAAATAAGAGCTTTACTTTTTACTTTTGGATAACAACTTTTCTTTAGATTCCTATTCGTAGTCGTATTTTAGTATATTACTGGAAAATGAGGAATATTTTGCCAGTTTGACGAAAAATGATTAATGTCATTAAATTGTTGTGACGTGAATGTTCCAAGTTTCTGTTCATAAAAGGGGTAATTATTGTGTGAATAGTATATTCCCTCGAAAACACTAAACATGCAAAGCTTGTGCCAAGTATTTAAAGTGCATTTAAACCTTTCAAAGGTTGTCACAAAAAGAAATGAACTTTCCAAAAACTTTGCGCCATTTAAATTTATGAAATCATACATAAGGCGCGCGAGTACCTTATTTATTAAGATCCAAGTTTAGTTACCACTTAGCTTGTTGTCTGTGTATTTTTTCTTCACGCAGAACTCTCTTATAAGTGTTTAAATAATATAAAAATTCTTTTTCACGAGTAGAATTATATAAACCTAATATTTATATTAATTCATTAAATACAACTTAAGCAGAAACTAAGGTGGAAATCACCTTACTAACCTTGGTAAGGAAATAATGAATGCTAAAAATCGAGTTCTATGGACAGTGGCTCTTGAAGCTGCCCAACTATAAAGAAAAGCGGTATTTTCATAAAAGAACTAAATTTATTACAATTAAAACCAGACCCAAGATGTTCAAAGTTATCCGAAGGTACAAAACATCTCAATTTCACATTTTTCTATAGTCACTGCCTTTCCCCATAGTTGAACAGAGTAGTGGAGACTCGATTGACTAATCCCCCCAGTTCCCCATCCCCGTCCTCGATCTATAGCGCATTGCAGAGCTAAATCCAAAAAAATAACAGCTCTGTCAAAGGTGTATCCAAACATTTTTGAAATCCTCGTTGTCGGATGTGGCCGAAATAAATTATTCAAAGTCGAAAAGTCCCCGCCGGCCTGGTGTATGGAATTATATCGCGTTTATTTTTCGGATTTCTGCGAGACGGATTCGAAAATCGAGAGGACATCGACGAGTCGGCGAGAGGGAATATTTCGAGCGTTCGCGGCCACGTCGAATTACCGACCAAGCAAATCCGCTTTAGAAACTCGCGGCAATTATTAATGTTCTCCATTAGGTGTTATCCCATCGGCAGCGGGAGAAAAAAAAAGCGGACGCGGGCTCGTGGCACTGTACCCGACGATCGCCACCGCTCCTCGTTGCATAATTCGGAAAAAGCGCATTCCACCTCGCTCCCCCTCTCCCACCTTTTTTCGACTGCGTGTGGCTTTCGATGTTATTACATTTGCTGCAAAAACTGGGGAATCAAACGTGTACTTGAAACCTGCTTTATGGAGCTTCTGGGAATGCCTTTATGTCCTTGAAGCCTAGTTCTGATTATAGTCTGGTTACCAGAATTCAGGTGGCTTGGATGCAAGTGATTTGGGGCAATTTGGCCAATGTGAAGGCGTAAAGCTTTATGTAAAAAATTATAGAATTTAATTTATGGAAAAGAAAATTTGTTTTTTTTTTTTGTATCAAACCAATCGGTTGGTCGCTATCATGTACATCATTCTGAAGAACGATGTTGGGCTTTAATTTACATGGCTTCAACAAGCGTTAATATATTTTATAAAATTTTCGACTTATGCTTTTTCAAATCGATATAAATGAATTATCAGAAATGAGTAAAATCATGTTTGTACTTTTTTCAAAATTAATTCACGAAGTTTTCGCTAGTTTTGAGGGAGTTATAGTATAGGGAAACCTCTTAAAGTATACCTTTTTGGGAACCGTGAAATTAATAAATTTATTTTGATTTATTTCAATTGCTGTCTGAGTCTATGATGATTGGTGCGTCATATTTCTAGAAATAGATGACCTATCCACCTACAGATTTTGACGAATTTGGGAAGTTGTGTTTCTCGAAACATGCAGAGTTTAAGGTCACTGTGCAAAACAGGTTTAAATTATCTTGAAACTGCTGCATATTTCATATCTTGGAAAGCGAATAAGCCTTGACCCCTCGGTTAACATTTGCCACAAGCTTCTGAAAGGTTCCAACGCATGAAAATGTTTTACATGCAGAAAGGAATTTTCAAGCGGGTTGGTATTTTTCTTCAGTTTAGATTTATGATGCAGAAAAATTGAATGTTGTGATCATATCCATTGTGTTTACTTTTTTCATAAGTGCAGCTATGTACCTAAGTAATATACACTTAATGATTAACAAAAATTTTTAAGCATATTTATAGGTTTTATATTTCGCTATTTTTTGTTAGATTTTTCTGATCATTTACGATTTTTTGAATCTTTTTCTCCCAGTTTTTTCCTTTTTAATTCCTTGCTTCAGAATTTTCGCACTGAAACTATGGTAATCATTACTGCCATAGAGTATGAAAAATGGTCAAGAAATAAGGGAAGTTCAAGAATAACACGCGCCGTGCTGTCGAAATAATACGCGAGTTGTTAAATTACTTTCTTCGTACCACAGAAACGCTGCGTTTGTTTTTCGAGTCTTTAATTAGGGTCCTGGATTAATAATTAACGTGGCGAAGATTAAAAGCCCAAGTTGCGGGCAAACTGCGGCCGAATTCGCGAATTAATAAGTCTGGGGGAAAACACGACCGCGAAATATCGACGTCGGACCGATCTGAAGCTCAAGAGTGCTCGCTGCACTGTTTGAACCAGCCCTCGGTGTTATTAGCGAGCGTGGGTGAGGATTTAACAATTTCGTGGCCACTTGTATATCTGCGTTTCACAGAGGAGCAATGCATCCCTTGGAACACCTGGGGAGACACTGTGCCACCTTTCTGCTCGAGCAAACTTCGTTAGCTTAGGTTTCAGGCTCTGCAGGTGGACCAATTAGTGGTTAGATGTCCACGATCTTCGTTATAGGGTCTTGACAAGTGTTAGCAGTTTGAGTCAGTCTTTGATGGGATTCTTTAACAGCAGGACACCAAGTGTGGTGATGAAAGTCGAAGTCTGGGATGCTGGAAAAAGCTATGTAAGCTCGGGAATTTATTTTTTTTAAAATAATGCTTAAAATAGTGTTCAAGGCTGTATAACTTCATTAATTTTTGAGACATCAGTATGAAATTTTCAGGATACATTCTTGAAACCTGAAGTTTTCTAAACATGCAAAAAACAAAAAATCGGTTTTAATTTACATAGGTAGATGTAACCTTTCAAGACTCGGCGCCAAACCTAAGAAAACACCTATCTCAAAACCCGTCTACCATCGATTGTCATTCCCAATCAAGTTCAAAAGCTCGATGTTTCAACGTTCTATCGACAAACGTCGAAACCAAGCCCCGTGGATCCGAAATTCCGTACTCCGCGTCCCGCTGACGCTGTCGAAAGGCTAATTACGTCTGCAGCGATCGCTTCGGATTAATCGCCCATAAAACGCCCGCTGGGGGTGGGCGTGGAACATTTTTTTTTTTTTTTTTTTTTCCATCAACACCATATTTTACCAGTCACCGTTATTTAACAACAGATCCCCATAACTTCACGGTTTTTCGCTGGCGAACACGCGGCCTCGGCGTTGAAAAAACCTGCCTCCGAACTGAGCAGGGTGGAGGAGAGGGGGCGGGGTGATCGCATAGCAACGGATGATCCGTTAAAATTGGTACATGACGAGCCATAATTCTGACTGATTAAACATGCATGGCATTTACTATACGCCACGATTTCGTGACGTGGCAATATCGCGCGCTGCGCGGCCTCCTCTTCACCCTCTTGCAGCTTCCCTCTAGCCCCTCCCTCTCCCCCTCGCCCTGGTATTTGCTTCAACTCGCTGTTTATCCGCTAAATGCACGATAAACAATGGATCTGCAGCGGCACGACCAATAATGGCGGCCTTACTGTGGGCACGACCCATCGATTCGTGCGTTTTCTGTTACGAAAACAGAGAGAGCCCTTGCCTCGGTTTGCCTGGCGATAATTAACCTAGCGAAGCCCTAATGCGCGCGGAAAAATCGTCTGGTTGCGAGTAATTGGGTTTGTTCCTTTGGATCGGCGTAACGAGCTCGTTATCGATAAGTTCCCGACGACTCCCGTGGTTTATGATGGGTTGCCTGTGGTAGGTTCGACGATGGCAGCTCTGTCGAGTCCCTGGGCGCAGGTGGGGCGCTTGGGCCAGCGCCCGCAGGTGCTGCGGGCGGAGACGTGTTCTTGGTATTGAGAAAGTACCTATTTATGGATTTCGATGATTTTGAAATAGGGTAGGTGACCCAAGTCAGTGTCCCTATACAGGGTGTCTCAGATTTAAAGTGCAGAAGTTTATTCCTTCTACCCTTAAAAAAGGGTTACGTAAACGTGAGTTGTTTAATGCTTTATTAAAAAGTTATAAAGATAAAAATGAATTCCAGAGAATCCAAATAAAACAGACACCATGTATATGTTTTAAGCTTGTTCAAATTTATGGTTTAGCTTGAAGTGTAGGCAGTGTACATAGTTTTCCTCAAAACTTTCTGTAACATGATTTTTAATACTGATCCATGTATCAACCATTCGTATGCTCAATGTCTGATCAACGCAGTTGAGGAGAATGTCTGAAAGAAAATATGTTTTTGTCTTTGGCGCCGTAGCGCTTGCGGTCTATGATTTTCGTAAACCACTTTGCCCTCATTTTGTTTCTGCTGAGTACTGAGCCCCGAGTCTTTTAATTTCCATTTTTAATTAGTACATGCACCGAACCGTTCACCTCGTCTGCCCTCTGGGCCTCTATTTACCCTCTCTCTCCCCCTCTCTCTGTTTCAACATTTCTCGTTTTTGCGGTGGCGAGAACGCGTGCTACCTCAAACCCGATTTCGTAACCGTGGCTGTTCCCTGTCGATATCTCTATCATTTAATCGAAAAAAATGAAGGAAAACGAGAGGTGGAAAATACAGGAGATACAAAATTTCTCTTCGTTTCAATGAAAAATTTTGCTGTTTCGCGATGTTTCTTCCCTGCGAAAATCGAAGTTCCTTACTCATCTGGGCCATAGAGGGAAAAATTCGATGGGGCTGTTACGCTCTCTGTTATCCAATTTTAGCGAAAATCCGTTGTTGGAAATATTGAACCAGATTGTGACAAGAGAAAGCAATGAATACTAGTAGTTTCACGTGAACCAAGATTCTTTGTCGTAATTGCCATGATAGCGAAGTATTGAAAATTAAGAAGTGAAGAATATTTAGCATTATAGCACGCAAGACGAATTCAACGAACTATGACACTATTACCTTTCGATGATCTTGAATAAAAATATCACTGGATGTCTGTTTTCCAAAGTTTCGAATGAAATATTTCTTATATCATCGCAATTGGAATGAATATGTAGTTGGCCTTTTTTCAGTGGACCACCCTGTATTGCAGAAGTAAAAACAAAGTAGGAACTAGTCAAATACGCAGAAAATTAAAGGCGGGTCTACACTACATATTATATGACAATGTTATACAAAGGTGGGCCTACACTACATATACAACGTTTTAGACAACAGAAAAGATACGTAGTTTAGTACGAAACACGTAGCATAGACCCATCTTAACACTTCAGAAAACAGATAACACAGATGTCATACAGATGCTTTTTTCTTTTTCCAAAAAAGTTGCATAACTTAGTTATATACCATATAGTGCATACCCACCTTTACACAGGGAATTGGGGTGCAATGAGTGGATGATCAGAGATCTCCAAGGAGTCCTATCAAAAACGTAATGGTATAAAAATCGCTGCAGTGGATGCAAGGGGGATGCCACACCCTCGACTTGACGTCCTATTTCATCGCAGTTTTTCCTAAATTTTTTCTCTCCCATATCTCTCTCTCTCTCTGTCTCTTCTCTCTCCCCTTGTCTCCTGGTGGTAGTTGGGCGTTTTAGCGTTTTATTTTATATTCGCGACGCGAAAACGAGCGTATCGCGAGCCAGCTTCGAAAAACATGTTCAGTGAAACGCGGTGGCCGCGTATCGTTTCGTTCGAGGGTGGGAAAAAAAAATGTTTCCTGGTGAAACACGATCCCCTACGCAGTGCTTCCTACCAGTGGACACGCGCGATTACACATCGTATATCCGGGGCTTATCTTCGAAGATTCTGTAAACGTGTAGAACAGTCTGGTGGGGGGATAAAAACACGAGTGATGGGGATTAGTAGGTTACCCTTTTGCGGTGGGTCTTGCAGTGTGTGGAAATTGAGAAAATAAAGGAACATCTGCTTTCTGTTCGATATTTCTGCAACTGATGTAGTTTTATTGTTCGTTATCACTTTTTTACTTTGCCTGGTAGCTTTTCTTCGGATAAAAAAAATTGTAATTTTCGTGAAACACCACTTTCGAATTTATGCAACCAAAATGCCTTACGGGACATAAACGCTAAAATATTCGGTTAATAGACAAAAATTCTTCGAGATTTTTTCAAATGTTCCAATTTGAATATTCCACCCTGTACATGGGATGGTTCTATCGAGGCTTATAGATGTACTTGTTGCGCTGGCCCTGACAAGTAGTCTGGTTCGAGCTCCCCAGTTGCTAAACGGTTTCCAATTTCTTTCGAGTTGTCACTTAGAGGGCGATCTCTAGGTAGTTTGTCCTAGGGATCCACATTTAATCTGTGGAGATTGCAGAGTCTAGGCAGACAGGCTCCTGCTGGACCTTTGTTATGCGAATTTCTACACGAATGTTCTCTTAGCTGATTGACTCGTCAGCAAAGTTGCTTTCACACGGATTCGCAGGTGTCCACGTTCTGAGATAGCTGTCATCCCTGCATGAACGGTAATTGAACTCGCGAGATCCGTATAAAAAGAAATAAAAGTTTTATTTTGACTTCCTGGCAGCTTCCAGCAGTCTTCTAAAGAGGATCCATATAGCACAGAGATGTCTTGAAAACGTTTTAAAGATATCTCGTAAAGTCCTAAAAATATTCGAAAGATGTTTTTGAAATGTACCAAGTTATAAATCACTGTCTTTAGGACGTCTGCAAAAACATTCATAAATCGTCTTAATGACGTTCAAAATTACATCTACTCGACGTTCAGATAAAAAATAGACGTCTTTAAGACGTCCAAAAGCGTAGGACTTTAAGACGTCCATGTAGTGTGTCCTTAGAACCTTTTGTGGACACAAATTTTGGAAGCGTTAGATGCTTGTAAAACACACAGATTACGTGTACAAGACGGTTCAGACAAAAAATAGGCGTCTCTAAGATGTCCAGAAGCGCATGTCTTTAAGACGTCTAAATGACGTGAATTTCGGAAGTCCTTAAGTCGTCTTATGGACATAAATTTCGCAAGTCTTTAAGACGTATGTCGCGGGATGTTTCTAGGACATCCAAATTACGTCTATAAGATACTCAGACATAAAATAGACATAAAATAGACGTCTTCAAGATGTCCTGTGCTATCTGGAATTTCAGTCGTTAAATTGTTGGACTTCTATTTCATCGTTCGTCACTTCGATATCCTCTCTTCGGTCTTACAGACTTCAGAATTCAAAACACTGTCAAATTCAAAGGCAAATAAACCGAGTATCCAACAAAATGCCACAAGGTTCCCAAGAAAGTCTTAAATGGAAAAGAATTCAGTGAAGAAAAATCCAACGACAACTCTCCATCGTACTGTATCTTGAGGATGACACGCTGTCAGGGCAGACATCAAACTCTGTTTCCTTAGAAAATAAAAGAACACTGGGATGTTTAGAAAGTGTGCGACTCGTGCACAGTTCACTCAACGATAATAGCGAGTTGCTCCCGGCGGCGGTGGAGTCCCGCAGGAGTCCTGACTCCGATGGTAAAGTCTCTAATTAACTGTCCATCACTTCATTCTCCTGATGAAGGGATGTTCTAACTTATACCTGAAAACTCTGGCGCTGCAGCCTCGCGAACAGCCCGTCAATATTAAAGACTGCTTGCACGTGAATTGTAAATTATTGGCAGTTTACTGTTCTCACCCTTATCGAAAACGGTAAAAGTGGAGGGGAAAAATTTCAATATTTTCCAGTTCAAATGCACTCTAATTGTTATTGATTATTATTGACAGAACGACTGAGAATTAACTTGCTTGTAATTCGTGGTAGTACATTCGTGATTTCAAGAGGTGTAGAGGAATGCTGTTAATCGAAACGAGCATTTATCGAGCAAATACTATTGCACAGTTTCAAAAGCAGAACCCGAATTATAGTGCTGTCTCTAATTAACCGAACGTCGCCCTTCAGAGGCGACACTGGCACCTAGCTAGCTCAGGTAGACATTCAGTTTCTCGAATTGTCGCTGTAGCCATCTGGCCGACGTGAAACTCCAATTTCTGAATGTCAGTGACGTAGTAAATACATATTTACATCGCTTACAACGCGTTTACATAGTTATCCAGGAGAGAGTGGGAGAAGTGTTGGTTCGAGGGACGATTCTTGGGGAGTTGTCTCGCGAGAAACTTCGCTCCTTCAGTGTCGAACTTGCAAGGAAGAGGAAAGAAGCGGGCTTTCAATGGGACTTCCTTGCGTGGCTCGTGGAGCGGAAGAATGAGAGAATTTTCCACAGTGAGTCGTGAAATTATTAGCCATCGGTTGAAAGTTGATAAAAAGGCGTGAACAATAGATTTAAGAAAATGTAATTTTTTACGTCTTTTGAGAATTTTTTAGTTTCAGATATTCTGGTTCTGAAACTTGATAATTTTTAAAATCTTCAATATTCAAACTTCAAAATTAAAAATTGTCTAATTTGATCTCAGTGATTATAATTTCAAATGTAATTGTTTAAAATTTCAAATATTCCACATTTAAACATTTAAAATTTCAAATTTTTAAATTTAAAAATTCAAATTAAATGTTTAAAACTTCAAATATTCAGTATTCCAAGGTTTTAAATTTCAAATTTAAATGTTTGAGATTTCAGTAATTCAAAAATGAATAAATGTTTCATATTTCAAATAGTCAAAATTTCATATCTAAAGGTTTAACGTTTCAAACATTTCAAATTTTAAGTGAACGAGTTTCAAATTTTCAGATTTCACATTTAAATGATTAAAATTGTATATATTCGAAATTTTAAATCTTTATATTTCAAATTTACATGGTTGAAATTTCAAATTTAAAGTGTCTGTATTTCAAATTTTCAAATTTCAAATTTAAATGTTTAGAATTTCAAATTCCAGGTTTAAATGTTTCACGTTTCGAAATGTTTCAAAAGAAAATGCTAAGTACTTGAGAAACAATTATCTGGTCTATAATACCAACCGAAATTCTGCAGTTCTCACTTAAGAGCCAAGACTTCGTTGCTTACTGTATATTAATGCTCCTGAACCCAACTAGTGGCGTCAATAAAGCGAAAGCTGCGATAATTCCGTCTGGATATTTTATCGGAAAGGCTTAAACTTCCGGCTCGGCTTAGCTTCACACGCGCGCGCAACTTGCACACCTACGCGCATTTATTCGTCGATTTACGTCAGAGTAGACTGAAAGATGACGTGATGTGGTGCATAAAAGAAAAGGGCTCGTGCGTCATGTTCAGTTTTGTCATTATGCAGTAAAGTTGATTTGCATTATTCGCGATTGTATTCCAGGAAGCGTGATTCTGTATAAAAAGGTCCTATCGCTAAATCTGTGAATGTTTTATGACCTTGTCAAATTAATTCTGTCGTTCTAAGGCACAACCGGTATCGTATTTTTCAGAAATTAGAGTTAAGCCCTAATTGAGATCTAGAATATTCTAGAATGTGGAATTTATGTTTGGAGAAAGTGGAAAGAGAATTAAAAAAATTCTTTCATTTAAAAATAAGGGTTCAAGAGGATATAAGTCCATTAGACAATATTAAAGTTGAAAGATGTATATGTCGATATCTCGAAAACAGAAACGCATGATTCAGATAATTTTGACTTACAGCCACAGAACTGCGAAGTTTCATCACTCTGTGTCCCACAGCTGAATGAAAGTGACAAAAACGGTTGATAAAATTCAGCGTAAAATTGATTATTAGTGCTCGAATCTATGAAATTTCAGTCTGCACATCGGTGAAGGAAAATTTCGCAATATTTTGTGTGTTTTCAATAAAAATATTGTACTCGACGCTTCGACGCTCTTTTCGTAAAATACCAGATCCGGCCATTGTCCGATTTAGCGTATGTGCTCCGCCAGACTAACTATTTGTCAATGCTGCCCGGCCGTATAATAAACTTTAAACATTGCTGGCTTATCGCGACGTGCGGTTTTTATGTTGTTTTTTACGGCCTATCCTCGCACGCATTACGTATCGATCTAGCTCGCGTTCGATAGCCGTCATATTTTTCGCTAATACCGAATCCACTGATTGCTCGTAAATCCTGGCGCGACAAACGGCACAAAGGGAAAATGGCGGTGGTGGGATAAGTGATAAAAAAAGGTTGATATCTGCTGGGAGTTTATTCTACTGGAAGAGAGAATATTCAGAGTAACGTGGTAGCAGATTGGATCTGTAACTGGCCAATTATCTGATTGGCTTGGATGGAAACTAAAAGACCAAGGACAGTGATAAATAAATTAAAAAGAAAGGAGAAACAGAAATCGCGGAAAGGTGGTTGCCAGGCTGGACCCTACGCCTTGGGATGGGCGACGTTACATTCAGGGATGTCAGGTTAGCAGTTCTCTTTGATGTCACTAGAATGGAGAGAATATTCAGAGTAATCTGGTAGCAGGGTGGACCTGTAACTGATCAATTATCTAATTGGCTTGGATGGAAACTAAAAGAGTAAGAGCAGTGATAAATAAATTTAAGAAGAAGGGAAAAATAGTAATTCCTCTGGATGTGACGTCAAATCCAGGGATGTCAAGTGGACAGAACTTTCTGACGTCACTGTCAGACAGTGTCATTCCTCCACTCCTACTTTTACTGTAGTGACGTCAGAAAGTTCTGTTCGCCTGGCATCTCTTGTCACGTCCTCACTACCACTTTGTATACATTTGTGACATCATGTATATTTAATATATATTTTTTGTGTATATATTTGTAATATTGGATTTCATTGTCTTTTATAGAGTTAATTAATGTTAAATTCACTTTTATACTTCAAACATTGGTTTTACACTTTCTCCAGTACATGCTTAATACTATATGAAGTATTTCAGAAAATATTAATAAAATGATTGATAAGAAAGTTGGCGATTTGCTAGAACAATTCTGTACATAAGTAACTTTAATTTTTGGACAATGAAATCCAATATATAAATATATACATAAAGTGGTAGTAGGGATATGACGTCACTCTTTCCTAGCGGGTATGGTCAAGCCTGGAAACCATGGATTCGAGTAATCGAGGGAGCCGCAATCAAAAGCACTCATGAACAGAGAAACGAACGAAAAACAGCTTCCGACTCTCAGTGCTTTCATCTTGTTAATTAGAATAATCCAGATCCACTCATGCACAGAGTGGCTGATTATCAAAGCCAGTAGCGAAAGAAAGCCCCCGAATCCGACACCTTCGGCCCATTAACTTAAATAATCGGCCTTCTGCGGTCTTCAAAGTGGCCCATCGCCAGTATTAACGTCAGCGAGGCACCAGCTCGTGCGTGCTAATTATGACCAGCGAAAAAACGTGACTTCGCGTTAAATGTTATTACTCGTGTCGCCTTCGCGGCCTGATGTCGCTTTAATCGTCACCAGCGAAGAGGTCCTTCTGTCTCTCTTTCGTGATGATAATAGGATCTCATTGGGCTGTCGGTCGAGCACGTACTGGCGGCCCCGTGTACACGAGGGGAACGTGTAGACGATCCGATGCGAAAGATCACCGTGTATTGCACCAGAAATCTTTCCTCCTGGTGTACGTGACACTGTTCACCGCCCATCGGCTTACACTTTCCTCAGGTAGCTTCGTAAATCCTGGGGAACGAGATTGCGAAAACACGTTGTATCCGGAGCACGATAACAAAGAGAATTAAACGGCTCGCGCATAATTCCGATTCCCTTCGCCAGACCCGTCGATCCACAAGCTGCTGTCGTTTGTCGAGGGTTTCTGAGGAAGTCGCTAAGTGAGATATTCTGCGCGAGTACTCTTTCCCTAAACAATAAGTTTCAGGTTTAAGTGACCAGGCTTGAGGTGGGAATGTAGGATCATACAATAAACGAAATTTTTATCTGAAAATACTGTACAGTATTATTGGCCAAATTAGTCATTACTACTAATTGAGTCGACGTGTCACTTATATACGAAAAATTAGTACTAGGTCAAACTGTGTATCGTATTCAAGAGGTCCTGGTTTCTAAAGTTACAGACTTAGTAATGAATGACAGAATCTGTTTTCATGATCGAATTTGTTTTATTTCGCCACATTATTATGCCACAAGGCAATCATCATATCTATCAGTAACAGAACAAGTGGCCATCTGACATTTCAGTTGACTTTACAAGAAAAGGAAGATAGGGGTACCAAGAAAAGTGGTGATAAGAGTAAAAGAAAGCGGGAGGAGTGTAATAGAGACGACCGATGTTAAAATTACCTTAATTTCGACAAGGTTGAGGACCTCTGTTCTGCAGGTTCATTTCTGCATGACAAAACTATAGAGAGTGAAACTTGTACTTGTCTTGAAGATCCTCTGGTTCATTTCTCCTCCAACATTCCCAGGGAATTGTCCAAGTACCTTGCTCATTTGCAAGAGAGAACACACACGGAAGCCTCCATTTGCGTGTTCGCCATAGCCAGGCATTGCGCGGCCATAAATTACGACGAAATATGCGATTGAAAATTACAGTGGTGCCTGCATAGGAACATCACGGAACTTTTTCTCTCATAGATACACGCGCGGGCGTTCCATTTCCCTCGGTGTTGCGGCTGATAGAGACTATATGTAGTCGGTTTTCAATTGCGCGAATCGCGTGCCGAATGAAACGACGACGTAGCGGAAAAAAAGGAAGAACGTACGGTGGGAACAGTATGCTACATCAAGCTGACGCAATCGTGGCTGCTTCTCTATGCATGTTGCATGCTTGTTGACCAATAAACAATGTTGCAGCGCTGTGGAGTCTATCTCATGCATTGGCTTTAAATGTGAACCGGGGAGTTTGAAGCATGGGTTGGCAGAGGAACGGCTACCTCCAAAAATATGCCCAGCCGAAAGAATCCTGAAGCTGCTGTATTTTCGTAATAGTGATCACTATATCCTGGCTATGACGTTATTAACAGAATTCCTGAAAAGTGAACCTACTTCTCCAAAGAATTACACTGCTCAAGGATCTTGTCCAAAAGATTCAACCCCGCAACAAGCTAACCCTACTTTTAAGTCTGAGAAACGCCCAAAAAGTAGACCTTCTCCTCCTTCAAGGATTTTGTATAAAGTCTTCAACCTCATACGAAGCTAACCCTACTTTTGAATCTCCAAAGTTCCCTTAAGCTAGAAAGTATTTTCACAGGGATAATACCTATATTATACTCATAGGAGGTATTCTCAAAAGGGAACCTGAAGCTACTGTATTTTAGCTGCAGCGATGGTTATATCTGTGCTATAACCTTCTCAACAAGACAATCAAAAAGTGAACCTACAGTCTCCAAGGATCTTGTCTAAAGTCTTCAACCTCCCAGCAAGCTAACTGTACTTTTAAGTATCCAAAGTTTCCCGAACCTATCAAGCGCCATTCCCACCGCAAGTATCGGTCGATGAGGCGACTATTCGAGCGATTTCCGAAGAACAGGCTCAGCAGAACCGAAAGTGCACGCTTTAGATCGATATCCAGGGTAAGCAACAATCGGTTGCATCGCTACTCGGGTTATTTTGATGCACGGCTGGCGAAGAAAGGAGACAGAGGGTGCATGGAGGCGGCAACGTATAGAAAACCGGACGGCGGGAAGGGTGGTCGGGCGAAGAGACAGCAATGCGATTGAGTATCCTTTGGCAGGGAGCAGAGGAGAACAGGTATGCAGCGATCCAGAACAGGGCCTCTGTCTGCCTTTGCTCCATATACAGGACACACAGGGGCTTCGCATCGCCCGAGCCCGACCCGTTGCATCCGACGATCCGTTTCCATGAAGCGTGCACGTTTGAACACGCGGAGAGTTACTAAACGCGGCCTGTCGCCTCTCTGTGTTAGTGGACGCGTGTGAGGCTGAGTGTCGGGGATGGGTGGGTGCAGCATCGAATGAAATCAGAGAAACACGTGTTCCAGGGAAACAGCTCGATGTGTTCGCAACCGTTTGAATGCGATTAAGCCAGCGGAGCAGGACCAGTAACCAACGACACGACGATTACTGCTCCTTTCGCTTCTGTCCTCTCGTTCTGTCCTTTCATTTCCACCCCTGCTTTGCTCACCCCCTTCTTTTTGCTCGATGGTGCTCTCTATCGCCAATCCGTTTTGGCTACCTCTGTGCTACCTTCTTTGGGGTAGCTTTCTGAAGAGTTTTTTATCGATCTAAGTTTTCTTTTGCGTTCTATGACTTAGAGAGTGGAATTTCCTTTCCCTTCTTCCATGTGTGGAAGAGGAATTAATTCTGCAACATATAATTCCTGTATCATCTGTGTCATTTGTAGTACTAGGTTGAGTATTAATAGGACATAGGACATCTCTGACAGTCCTCATTCCTCGCTGAAGAATCAGCTTCGTGTTCCATGACCTGTTACCACAAGTTTATCTCCACTTTGCGTGTGTCTGCATTTCCTGCGACAGTATTTGTATTCGGCTGACCAGTCGGCTATTATTTCATTACATTGCGCCCGTAATGCGCGGGAACTGTGCAAGAGGATCGTTTTGTCGCGATTTTCCGCGCCACTGGGCCAGCCTGTAAACGATAACGCGTACATCTGGCTGCGACGCGAAATATTAATTCTCTGTGCGTCTCGATTGTGCCAGCGTGCACGGATGCGAAACAGTGGCGGGGAGGGAAAAAATAGGATCAAAAAGGTAAAAGGGAAAACGGATGACAAAATCGCTGGCACAGGCGCACACCTACCGCGCGGTAGATCTGTAGCGGTTTCGTCGATTAGAGGAAAATACAGGAATTACCAGAGTTTTCGAGGAAAACGTGTTATTCGCGCATGTCAAAGCCACACTTAGCAATTGTCGTAGGAAGGAATGTTCTGGAACGTGTGTTAAATGTATTCCCAGCGCCCTGAAGACAGTTGTCATGTTACTTTCGAGACTGGTCATTTTTGTATAATTTAAGATGTGAACACATTCGGGTGTGAACACGTTGGGGTGTGAACACGTTGGGGTGTGAACACGTTGGGGTGTGAACATATCACTGCCCTGTCACGTGAACTTACGTTACATACTATAGCAAATTCATAGTGTATGTCAATATTTTTTCCACTGTTCTATTCCATCAGCTATTAGTCTTGCTTTTAATATTTATAATCTTCACTGTAAAAAATAGGGCTGTCTCTGATACACTCTCGAAAAGTGTCAAGAAAAGAGGGTCCTATGGGACCTTTCATAGTAGACGTAAAATCTCGCAATCCCCCTTATCTCAAAAATGAGAAATCTTAAGATCTCAAATCTCTTATAAATTTTTCAGTCTCAGAGTTCTGGGACTCGTTGATTCTTTGATTTCTGTTTAAATAAGATTCCTCTGTATGCCACACCAAGAATCATAGTCCAGCCTAAACACATCAGCAGATTCTGCATAAAGAGAAACAGGGGCTAGAAAAGTTTCAACGCGTTGGCTTTTGTCGAGGAAACACGAGCCTCCACATTATCGACAAACGCAGCTGTAGCTACGCGAAACGCTAGAAAACAAACACCATTGTAATTTCAACGATTTTTTCTACACTTCACGCGACACTCGATATTCGCGCGCCTCGTCCGAGCACGATGAAAAGCAAATCCATTTTCAACCAAATTACACGCGCTTCCCATTGATATATACCCGCGACACTAGCCGATAGTATTTTCCTCGCGCTTCGCCTCCACCCTCTTCTTCATTAACTTCGCGCATTTTTCGATTTTAATCACGCTCTACTGTGGGCTCATTCGTAGAGCCACGTTTGCAGGCTGGTATGTATCGATAGACTAACGAAGGGGGCAAAGGAGCTGGAAAACGAAAGGGGATTATTATTCATCTGTAGCGATAGGTGGATTTCATAAGCTGGATTTAGGAAGTAAGACCTCGATCCTAGTTTTGAGAGATTATTTCAAACTCCACTTGTTCAAAAAATATGTAAATGATGAATTACATAATTACACAGATATCAAACTAAAATGTTTCAAAACTTTCATTCTTGTCTTCCTTTTTAAGCTAGGTATTTTTCTTATTACGATTTCCATTAGAATTCCTCCATTTTCGTATTACCTGTTTACATCATCTTTTATTGGGAATCCGTGGATTTGTCGCACCGTCGGTTCGTCCAGCGCTCACATAGAGAATGTGTCGAGAAAATCACGTTTCGAGCTTGTTATCTGCATTGTCCAGCAGAACCGCGTGGCATTACACGATGCCGCGCAGAATTGCATTCTCGCTGAAAAATTGCACTTCATCGTGACTCGTTTGTCTCTCGTTCGTTTCCCAAATTAGAATGCTGACAATTCCGATCTCTTGTGTCGCACCCCTTCCGCGTAGGTGATATGGTTAATCGAAAGGCTGCGTTGAATAAATTACCAAATACAATACTTCTAGCTTCGGTATTCTTCAACGCAAAATATTCAACAATTTTTTTTTACACAACTTAGTAGTGGTATCTTTCCTCAGTTTTCCTTTTTTTTTTGTCGATTTTTGTTATAAAATTAAATTTCAACTTTTTTTTAAGCAAACACAAGGTAAATTATTTATTATATAAAAAAATGTTTCGAACGAAAATGACTTGGTAGCAGTAGTATGCTCTTCTTTGGCGTATTCCTCTTGACACCAAACAACTTCCATTTAAAACACTTTTTCGTATAACTAATACTTTGCAAGAAAATTCGAACAATACAGTTGTATAACTCACCCTTTATTGTACTATCTAACTATAATATTTGTGTCTTTATTTGTGTGTTGTTATTAGAAAAAAATTAAAAATTCAAGTTTAGTAATGATTCATTTTGGAGACACTGAATTGCGTCCTGGGGAATAATTAGCATGCGCTGAAAATTGGTTTTCCTGCTTGTCGGACTTTTCATGTATAGAGGCAGAGGCCGTATCGATTCTTCCCGTGAGATTTGGGGACACGGGCGACGAATTCGCAACAGAAAAGAGCAGGCTGGACGCCTAAGTCGGCCAATGTCACAAGCTCAAGCAACAGGCTTTCTCTTCGATTCGTCGCCAGATTCTCCTCTTCCATCAAGGTCGCTTCCTACTCCTTTTCACTCATAAATCTTACCTTGTAACTGCTGGATCATAATATTCTCCTTCAATCAGTGTTAGTTACTATCCAATTTGTTTCCTACTTAAAGGAAGTGCTTTACGCCTCTCTACGGATACTTTAGGAAATCCATTTTCGTTCTTAGTCTATTCTCACTTAGGAAATGTTAATCAAACGATCACTTCTAGTCTGGGTTTTCACACTAAAAATTATAACTTTTTAATTAAAAAATTTGTAAATTTGAAAATTTAAAAATTTAAGAATTCTTAAGTTTAAATTTAATTAAAGAATTTTAGAGTTTAAAGATTAGAAGAACAATATATCTATGATATATTGAACTGATCCACGAAAGTCTTGAATCGTACCATTAGTGGTGGTTCTGATCGATTCGAATACATTTCGAGCCCCTAGGCTATAAGTCACTAGGGCCAAAGGGGACTGCAACGCCTGGCACTGGGGCTCCACTTCCGGCGTACGTTCGGGCGTCGAAATCTCCATATTCTGAATATTCATTTGTGTTTGTTTACGACCCTTTTCCAATCCTATCTTGTTCACATAATTTGAGAATTCTTCATCTTATAGTAGTCAAGAGAAATGTTTGAGGATAACAAGATAATAAACTGGTCTCCAGTATGGGGGTTATTTTTATCTTTCCCTTCCGACTCTCTCCCCTCTTCCTCATCGAACAGTTTACAACTTTCACATGCATCGCTAAAGGGGAATCCAGAGATCGGTCATGATTGAAGGAAAAAGGTCTTAGAACTCGCTCGCGGCATTGGGATCACCTTGTTCCTGATCGGTGTAACAGTTATTCAGCTGAAAGCTGACAGCGTGATTGAGGTCTGCTTCAATTTCCGAGTTCATGATCTGCTAAGCGAGCCATCTAGTAATATACACTATCACTAACTTGAAATGGTATACAAGAAGGATTTCACCAGGAGCTATGTATACCAATAGCAGTCTGTCAAAGGAACTTGGTACCACTTATGCTGCAGAAATACATTCAACATTTCTAAGTATTTAAATAACTCTTTATCAAAGAACCAAGGAATGAAGGCTCTCGAGTGTGTTGTCACACCCTTACCCAATACTCTTGAAAAGCGCTCCCTCTTTCCCAGAACCTTCCTCAATTCTCCCCACGCTCATCGCAAATGCATTGGCAGAGCCTGATTCGGTACCATTTCCCAGATAAGTTATAATACTGGCTGTCGAAATAGGGTGGTAAACAGCGCGCAGAGGGTTCGTCGGGGGCAGGCGAGCGGGAAGGAGAAACGAAATGGTCGACGCAGGAGGGGTGACGCGTATTCGGCCGATCGAGAATTTTAGCGGGCACTCTGTGCGTCGGCGGCCGCGAAATATCATCGACGTCTGTGGCCCGCGGGCCTGCCGCATCATTGGTCGCCGAAAATTAACATGCGAACGACCAGGAAATATCGGGCGAATTAAAAAACTGAACGAAATGGGCGAAAAAAGGGGGCCGGGGGTGGGAGCGAGGGGCGATTGAGGATAGAGAAAAAAAAACATGGGGAAAAATATCCAGCGGGGCTCGGGGCGGTTCTCCTCTCCTATTCCCCCGTTGTTCGTCTCGTGTTTTCCTCGCCCATCCCGCTGCCCAGCCTGTTTATCCCTGTCCCTGTGCGCGCGCCCTCCTCCTACACGAAATCGCGTCGATTATCTGCGCCCTTCGGGCTCACCGAGCGCAACAACTGGTTGCGAGGGGGGGTATCCACACAGGCTGAAATTCGTAGTTGAAATTGAAATACCAGTGTCCTCTTACTGAACTCTCCTCCCTCGTCCCTCTCGCCCGGAGGACTCCATCCTGAAACTGATGCAACAGGCTTCGTTGTTTCTTGCGCCTAGGGGTGAATCGTTTGCGAAATTTTCGAAACTTGTGATTGCGGAGTTTGAGAGATGGGTGACGGTGATGATTCTTTCGGAGTTTCTGTTCTAGAGAGCTCTATGAAGACCAGTTCTTGCTTTAGTTGATCTGGATATTTGGGTAGATGATTTAGGTTGCTCTAGATAATTTTAGTCATAATTATCTACACCGTAGGTGATTGATCCCAACTCAATTTAAGAACATGTACATGCCTGTGCTATGATCTGTAATGTAAATATTTGGGTAGATAATTTGGGTTGTTTCAGATAATTTCCTCCACAATTATCTAGAAAATAGATGATCTGTTCCAACTGATTTTTGATAATGTATACACACATCTAGATTATGATTACATCCATTAATATATTTATTAACGTCTATACACATACAACCTAGATATATGGGTAGATAATTGGGATTGCTCTAGATAATTTTCTTCGAACTGTATGGTGTACAAAAAAATTCTTGAGTAATTAATGTTGGAATATTGAAACTGTACTACCCCCTGTAGAGAGGGTTCAACATAGCCTCTCAAAAACTTGATAATTGCTTCAGCAGCATGAGAGAAATCTTTATAGCGTTATAAAGGTACTATATCTCCAGAATACAACATCTCTATACACGGAAACGAAAACACTTGGCGTTCACGTTTTCTCCTCACCTCTACACAGACACCCACCGAAATTCCGCAGAACGGAAGAGCGTCGAAGCCCTGTCACAGATCCGCCCATCTATTTTCTCACGATGACCAGAAGGGGCGACAGAGGCAGAGATACCGAGAGGGATGCTCGCCGACGAATTATTTTCGTTCGCATAAACAAAGTCACGACTTGAAAGGGGAGTTTAAATTGTTCGCTAGTTTTACGTGCCCGCGGCTCTCTGGCCCCTCTCGCCCCCCCGTCCGGCTGCCTTCGTCCCTCTTTTTCGCTCTGTCCGACCCCTCCCTCCGAGGCTACTCCCTCTGCCCTCTTTCAGAGCGCTCCTCCGTCCTCGTCGCGCTCGCCGCGGCCAGCATCCCGGCCGTTGTTGCTGGTGCTGTTGCCGCTGTCCATCAGGAAAGATCCCGGGATGCGAGCCTGCGCTTGAAGCCCATTGATTAACCGTTGTCTGCTGCATGTTGCGAGTACCCCGCGTTGAGTGACAGAGAGAGGTGGGGACAGGAGGCGAAACGCGGGAGGGAGAAGGAGGACACGCGAGCGAGTAACAGAAGGGGGAGGGACCCCGGTGGCCACGAGCAACGTTTATGAAAACTTTCTGCATCGACTGCACCGCGCCGCCACGAATAAAATAACGCCGCGGATTATTTCAGCCTCTCATCCTTGCCCCCTCCCTGAATCCTACGTCTTCCCTTTCCTCCGCGTACCCAACAGCCAAGTCTCGTGTCTCGAATTATCGCTGCTTTTTCATTCATCAGCGATCACTTAGCACCCACAGATAACCTCAGCGTGATGTCTTTTATCGAGGAGCGATAAGCAACGTCAACCTGTGAGCTAACTCGTCGATTCGCGGCCGAAGCTCTTTGTTTGATCGTCTGGTATTATTAATGAAACGTCAGTCCCTCTTGTGACACTGGACTCCGTTTGATGTGTCTCCCTGCCTAGCGGCTGACGATGGCTTTGGTCGTCCAAAGACGAGCTCTACCGTTTTTCGTGGCACTGGGATCGAGTCTCAAACGGACCAGGTGGTTATTGCGAATCAACTGCTGATTGATAGGAAAGGTATTGTTCTTACCAAATTTAGTGGAACTCACTTGCCTGACATAGGTTGTAAAAGATAGGTAGAAAGCCAAACGTCTATGAAGACCCAAGGACTTCTAAAGATCAGTACTCAAGATTGGTCTGGGTACCCAGACACCTAACGATGGCACAGCATGCTTTTTGGATTATACTACATAATTCTACTTTATGTCGCTATCGAGTTACTGTTGACGACTGGTAGTGGCTCACGTGATCCATGTATTATGAATATCTCTACGTCCCCACTCGACGCGGAAAGATCATCGTCTCGTCCCGTCATCATTTCCCCAGGTTTCTCTATCAAAGAAGGAAAGCAATCAAGCTGGTCGTTTGGCCAAGGGAATTGGAACCGGAAGTGATCGAGTTTCGGCAGAGAATTCGGGATTTACGCGGCAGGGGATAGCTCATCCGTGAGAGCACGATCGGTAAGAAAGCCAAAGGCTCGCATTCGCCTCGTGAAAGTTAACCTCGCATCGCAGCCTGTCGGTCTCACCGCCAACTAAGAGAATTACTTTCGAACTCGTAGACCGATAAAACAGGCCCTCTCATTCGCCCGCGCGCAGCCCTGGCGAACCTAAAAACTTTCCGCGCTCGTAAATGAGCTAGCCCCCGAGCCAGCGAGTTTTATGGGCCATTTGCATCCGGCTTTAAAAGTGCCGCGAGTCCTGCAATTAAAGGCACCCACTGCATTCAGCTACCGAGGGATGCTCCGTCGACGATCCTTCGCTTTTTTGACGGTCCCACTTTCCACAGTTTCAGACTTCACCCCTCCGAATCGTTCCAAGGAAAAAGACACCCTCCTGTTAGAACTTCCCGACAGAAGCACCACGCGAGCTTTCAGGAAGCGTAACCAAGGGAGGACAAGATTGGTCTTTAATCCTGTTCCTTTCCGCGTGAACTCGCTGCTGGTTCGTTTTGGGGACCGAGTTGTCGAGGAGGACTGGTCTATCAGCGCTGAGTTAGTGTCTTTGCATCCAGAGGTCCTAGCATTATACTGAGAGTTCCTTGTTCCTTTAACTAAGGAATACGTTCAGCAGCAGAAATAAATTCCATTCGGGTTCAAGTGCTTGTAATTTTTGAGAATGCTTGCAGTAATGTTTCAAACCTTATTTATGATCATGCAATCCTCCAGTGTAAGCTAGAATTCTGATTGTGGGCAGTTGAGTACTTAGGTACCAATTGTTTTACTGTACAGAACTAGTACAGTTACATCTAGAAAAAATGTGAATCCATATGGTTACTGTAGATAGAATAGCCTGATTCCAGTATTATTAGCCAAACTAATGATAACTACAAACTGAATTGACATATACCCTATATACAACAAATTATTAGTGTGTCAAAATGTGTTTCGAGCACAACCTTCCTAGCTCAGCACAGTACCCAACGTTATTACACACCAAGTAGCAACCATAAAGGTGTATTTGGTGCGCCTGAACAATCATTAGACCTATCTACGATGGAAGCAGTGATAACTGGGATGTACACTGTTTGGGCAACAAGACGCAGAGCATTCAGCTAATGGAGCACATCAGTGCTTCCAGATCCCACGTTTCCATCCCCAATACCAGGTAGTCTAGCGCGACACCGGGAACTTTTAATCAGCCAGTTAAACTTTTAGGCGAAGTGTTCGTTCCCCCTCGTCAGTAGCGAGAGTACTTACCCGTCGTTCGCGAGGTACGAAGAGGGAATAAACGCACGTTTCGATCGCGATCTTCACGGGAGGGACAACAAAGGGGAAGAACGAGTCGGCGGCCGTAACAGAGGCGCCCGCGGGGGAAGTAGGAGACGGAAGCGATAGGGGCGCGAAGCGTAAGAAAGAAACGGAATAAAAGAGGGGCATAAGGAGCGAGGGTAAAAATGCCAGACGAGATTGGATCCCTGGAAGTGGTTCGTGCGAGCTCCACCTGATTACCAGTTTCCTTGATGGATTCTTAGACCAACCCTCTCTTAGGCTACCTTCCTGTCCTCTTCCCTGCCCTCTTCGCCCGAACGTTTCGTTGAGCCACGTCCACCTGGCTGCGACAATCGCTCCGGACGCACTACGAACTCTGGCCTGACTTTATGACCATTTTGGATAAACGATTTCCTGTATTTGGATAATACGTTTGAGTTGCCCACTGGACGCACCTGGGGCTAGCTCGTGAATCCTGTGTTATCTGTGCGATTGAATTTCGACGATTTCTTGAATTCCCTATATAACATTTTGTTGACTGAGTGCACGGTTGCCAGGCTCGTCCCTACGTCTAGGGATGAAGTTTAAAGGACAATGAATTCCAGTATATAAATATATCTATACAAAAAACTGTAATATAAATTTGCATCATGTCAAGGCTGTATATACAGTGGTAGTGGGGGTGTGATGTCACTCATCCCTAGGCGTAAGGACGAGTCTGACAACCGTGGTTGAGTGTAGTGTGTATTCCCTGTAAGGTTCACTAATTTCGTTTTTTATCATGAAATAAGAGTAACAGGGCATAGGTAGGACATAGTGCCTAGATGATGAAGGAAGTTACCAACGAGAAGATTAAATTTCAAAATCAAATTTTGAAGTGATGTAAATTATTTAACAATCTGGATGATATGTTGTGGAGAGAAAGAGTCCATTCTTCAGCGCAAAACGACCGCTTTCCTATCTCCGCGGATGATCATATAAATTCACACCAAGCACCCTTTGTACGTTAAAAAAAAATTTTTTTTTGTTCCACCTTCAACAACCCGGCTTTATATCACGAAAGTTACTTCGATACTATTTTTTGATACAACTGGCCCCGAAGTTAATCAGAATTTTATGCACGCCAGCGGATAATTACAGCACTCAGGCCGAAAGAGTTTTAGAACTAATTGCATCATGCGCATGACTGAATTATATTCCCGGCGGAATATTTTATTATCAATTTTGCGGCCTCTAGTTAGCGCGTCTTTTGAATTAAGGACAATTAAAGCGTAAGCTGGAACTTTATTTATTCGTTCATTAACGTCTCCCTCCTTTTTTTATTATTTTGTGGATTAATTCGTTGAACACAGCTGTGCTACCTTTTTTTCTCAAAAAGGCAAGGGAGAAATAATTTCGGTTGCTCTGAAGGAGGTAGATTTCATGTGCTTAATGGGACATCGTTTTTCGAGCTAACGCGTTGCCGACTGGAATCGTGCAATCTTCGACAAAAGCAACTTTTAATTATTCAGCAATCTTCTTCGTTAACCGTTCCTCATTAGCGAATGGCTACTGAAGGGCGGCGTCTCATTAAAGATACATTCCATCGGAAACTTTTTGAAACTAATTTACTGCGATTCACGGCAAAGTCCACTGTGTCTTATATTAAATTCGAATTTCCCTGATGAAGTTGTTCTCTTACACCTAATCTGCAAATTCGTTTATAATGTTTATTTGAATATTTTCGTCTTTTCCCTCATTGATAATTTACGTAGATCGTATATACTACTAGACATGGCATGCATATAATGCGTGTATAGAAAATCCACAAGCTCGACTAAGCAAAGGCAACTGCCCAAGTGTGACGTTACACTGGGTAAAAGATAATCATTCAAAATAGCTGACACGGTATCAGACGTTTAGACTCGACTGGACGTTACAGACCCTCGCAATCTATGTGAAATTATGAGCATTAAACGACTGTTTATGAAATATCAAACAATAATTTCATGGAATATACTCTAAACATCGAACAGTTGAATTGAAAAATAGGCCTCTGAATTATAGCTCAATAGGATCTAAGGTGAATGACCCAGTAGTTGACCATGCCCCAATAGCTAAACGCTAACGTTAATTTTCTTCAATTTTAGGCTTAGACTCTAACACATTAGGCTACATAATTAAAAATAAAGTGGGACATTTAGCATCTTAAGCGTTTAAGTATTGAGACATTTATTTTAAATAAGATTTCGCTAAAAAATCTACTTTCTAATTACTCCACTTTATCTGTAATTCAATGTTATGATAATGTGTAATAGGATCATCGTAAATCATTCAATAGTGGTTCACAGAAAGCAACTCGAGATAGCTTCAACAGCAGTTACCCTGTGTTTTACGTTGACCCCCCAGCCCGTTCATAATGCACTTTTAGCGTTGGCGCATACAACGTGTGGTTGTTTGCCGCGGCACAACAATTTCCCGGTCTCATTATTGCGTGTATAATCGCGATCGTTGCACGTGTAATCGCGATTGTTGCACGTATGACCGATCGTCAATTGGTTCGTTGCTAACCGAAGCGTCAGGCCTTCAGGCGAACGCGAAGCAATTACGCAGCCGCCCGATTGTAAGACATAAGCTGATCAAACGGCTGCGTGCGTGATGCAACCGTGCTCCTCGTTAAAGCGAACGATAACGAAATAAAATCGTTTGGGTTCCGCGTCGGGTCATGAATATCCAAGGAGGGGCTGAATTCAATGGTTCGTTCTCGGTAAGCTCCAATCCAGTATCAGTTTATTTAGTTCCTCTCTGTTTTATTTGTGAATGGAATCGGGAAACTTGAAGGAATATTCTTTCAGTTTTTTCACATATTTGTTTCAAACATTGTTACGACACGATTTTACAGCGAAAATTGTTCTAATCCAAAGTTGACGATAATACTATCTTTTATTCAAGAGCTATCTAAATCTAAGTTAGCAAACGTAAGGTTTGCAATGGCATTAACGTTCACATAATCTTTGCGTCTCATGTCGAAGCAGCTTCTTTCCAGTTACACTTTATCAAGAATTCGCGAAACAAGTTACAAAAGCAAAATCAAGTTAACTTAGAGCTACAGTTGTCAGAACTCCACAATCTGTCGTCAGAGACAATTTTTTCTGTTAGGCTCTTTTTCAAATATCGAAGTAGTTTCCTGAAACTCATGGACATCCAGCGTTAAAAAGTCTCTAACTCGAGTTACGTGTAGGTCAACATTCGCCAAGCCATATCTCTTCCGACCACCTGGTCTCATCATCCAAGGAACACCAAACACCTCGTCAAAATTTTCCCTCGCACAAGCACTTAATAGCAAAATAGGTCCAGAAATGATATGCACATCGAAACCCAGTATGCTCTTGGGTCCACAGAGGACCTTACGAAAGCCAATACACGTCTGGGAGGACACTTCCACCTGTTTACGATACTTCTCATCGCGAGGGCGTCTTGATTCGCTGATCGATCAGGAATGGTTCGTTAATTCTCGCACAGGTGCGGTTCCTACGACTGGGTATTACCTGGCCAAGGAGCAGCACAGTCTTCCGCCCATAAAGCGGCGCTCTTTATTTTCACGAGACGAGAGGAGCGGAGGGTCTCCAGCTACTTCTCTCGAGCCGAATGCGATCTCATCAACGATTAAGAACCACGCCGAAGGTATAGCACGCCTCCCAGCGCGTCAAACCACCCGAAGGGAAAGAAGATTGTGGACGAATGTCCTCCTCCTCCTCTGTTCCTCTTTTACTGACACTCGGCGGTTCATTGAGTCCTCCTCTTTGCTTCCTTCAGTCTCTCAACCAGTAGACGTTCATTCCTTCAGGCCAAATAATATTCGTTTGTGTAGAGCAATCCTCGCTCCAGTCTGCCGTGAAGGATCCTCAGAGTCGTTAATATTGGTGACTCAGTATTGACTACTCGATTCAGGGTTGCACAACTGGGTCCTCAGAAGCGGAGGTGTTCTCTGTTTCTTGTGAGTGGAGTAAAAGATGCTGATTGGTTGCTTGTGGATTGAGCGAAAAACTTGCAAAGCTGGTTATAAATGAAATGGGAGGCTCTTTTGAGTATAGGTCCTTGCGCCTGTAGGCTTTTTCAGTATAGGGCTACTGTTTTTGAAGCTGTGGCTTGCATCCTGTTAAATGTTCTGTTTCTATTTGTGAAAAGGTGTTTCAAGGAGCTGCGCAAGGCTGGCCAAGCCCATAGCAGCAGGAAAGTGCTACTTTCCCCTATTAATCCAAGCGTCTTTTCTCTATCCAGTTGCTTCCGTTCATTCCATCTTCTTGACCAGCTGCTTCCGTGTACTTTGTCTTCTCGATCAGTTTCTTCTACTTGCTTCCTCTCTCCGCTCGTTTGCGTCTATCCATTTGAGTTCCTCATCAACATCACTTCAGTCCTCTCCTATCTGGCCTCATGATGTCCCTGTACTGGAACCAGAAGCATAGGACAAGCCTCTCTCAGCAACCGCTTATTGCTGAAGGGACACTCTCGTGGAGTTCCGTTTCATTTCCTTCTGACGAAGATGTTCTCGAGCAGCTCCTTGGTGATGAGACGGTGAGGCCTCGTTGGGCTTTCGGTGGGTCTGCCATACAGCCGACTGTTGATAGCGTACAGCTTAGGACTTAGCTCACATCTGACGTTGAACCACCAGTCACAGACGAAGACTGCTTGACTGAATTGTGTACCATTGGGGCATAAGAATGTCGCCTGTCGACCGTCTATGTCGCAGTAGTGCCATGCTTGGCATCTTGTCTCCACGTCCGCGAAGAAGCCTGGGTAGGGCTGGTCGTCGCAGTAGAAATTCGTGTAGGGCACTCTGCCTAATACTGGGTAGTCTGTACCTGGTCGACCTGTAAGGAAATAAAGAGATTTATAATTAGTAGATTCCGTTTGCGTTTCCATTTTAATTAAACTGTGTAACCCTGTACAAGATTATTAGCAAACGCGCATATGCAAATAGTAATATTCGAAATATAGCTACATTAAGGGCTGTATTAGAAGTATTATTAATTATGTGTAAAATGTAGAATAATAACAGGAAAATCTAAAAGTTTAAAAAAAGAAGTCCTCCACAAAAGATTGTTCTACCATGATATTCCTTTTTTGAAATCATTCAAATTATGTCATGAACGATTTTCGTGATATTAAAAACACAGGAAATATTTAAGTGGCCTGCTTCAGCTTAGACATCCTGTATAATACAAGTATTAAGTAAGAAAACGAATAAATAACTAAGGGAAAATTAAAGATACAGGCAGTGCTTCTTTAGAAAGGCAGTGCTCTAAAAAGAAAGGGCATCGATTCTGGGGGTAGGGTTCTAAAAAACGTAACTTAGAGATCGTATCAGTTCTGCCCAAATCAACCCATTAGGACTAGAACTACGTTTAGATCTTTCTGAATACTTAAAATTAGCTTTCAGTGATTAAGACTTTATTTTCAGTTTCATTTTTAGCTTCTGCATTGTCCACAAATATTATCATTTAAAAATGTCAGTTGATTTCAGCTGAAGGAGGTAACAGCGATTCGCTTCCTTCTTATAGAGGTACTTGAATTATTTCTTCGCCCACTGAATCTTCAAGGTTCCTCGAGGTTTCATTTTGCTAAAAATGTTTCGCGAAGGTAATCCAGTACTGCCAAACAAAAGTGAGTGAACGTCCCTGACACGGTCCTGTTTAACCAGCGCTGTTATTTTCTTTAAAATACCTATCATCTGGTCTTTTAATACATAAGATGAACTTGTATACGACGAAAACGCCCTTCAGGAACTTTATATACCTACAATACCATAAAAATATTGTTTCGAATTTTTCGGAGGATACAAATCAGTCTGACAAAGAGAGCCCACGGGCATGGAGATCGCTTTTTGGATAAGATTGGGTATGATTTGTAGTACGAACGTAGTGTGTTAAGAGTCTCGTACCGTTCCTCAAAACGAGCTTTTGTTTTTGAGAAGTCAGAGTTTTACTTCAGAGTTTTATTATAAATATATAAACAATGTTGTGCATAAACACTGTGGTTATAACATTACGTATATTCTAAATGTCTTATTCTATAAGCGGTTTCCACATCCGTGGGCCCTCCTTTGCAAGCCAAAATTATTTAAACCAAAAATTCATCCTATGAACTCTGAATCTATCATAAAAGGCCACTTTCGCACCAGTAAAGACCATCAAATCAAAAAAGGAATGGAAGACATTTCATCCGCAGGACAGTTATTTAATCTTTCCCAGCCAATCAATATCGACGAGCTTCCAATCGGAGAAATGATTATTTAGTGGAAGAGACTCTCGGCTGGGCCGGAGTTTCAATGCGGAAATCTCATTAACCGACCTAACAGGATACAGGATGATTCCCGCGATAGCCAGTCGAAGACAAGGAGCCCCACGACCATCGTCCCTTCTCTGGAACCGATCCGTTTCTGGCTGCATGATTTCCGTGAACGGATAGACTGGAACGTGAGCAAAGCCCCCGTCCGCAGACTACTCCGGCTGGATGTATCCTCGATTAATCGGTGGAAATGCCAAGGGGCGAGATGCACCGTACGTGTTCGGCTCACCTGACACCTGTATTACCTGCACAAAGCAGGCGCCCTGCCAGATATCGACGTACGTCGTGGACTGCCAACTGTGCAGGCACGTTTCGCATTTGAGCGGTCCATGCACTGGGTGCTCTCGAGATGTTCGACCCGTGCTCTGACGATTACGATGACCTAATGAAGTTTGTGAACGCTTGTTGATAATTGTTTCAAGCTGATTAGGTGTGTACGGGCTTTATCGGACATGCAGCATGTAACGAGCGCCTGTTTCCGTATTTAAGCCTAAGCGCACACGTGTCTACAATGGGAGGCAGACAAAGTGAAGGTTAATTAAAAATTGTACTTGTACATTAGATTGATGAAGCAGGATTGCTCGACCTGTAACTGATCTATAGACTGTCAAATGTGACGTCACTTTGAAGTGTCAGTAGTGGTGATCAAATGTCAGTTTGACACCAAATTCAGGATACATTAATTTGGAATTATAATATTAGAAATATAGTTACGTGGAGTCAGTTTGACGTCATGTCATGAGTTGATGACTAAATGCTAATAGGATACCCTGATTAGATCACAAAGTGTTCTGTATCCCATTTGCCTTAAAGATAGCACTACGTTTTTCTATCTATTTAATACACTTGCTCTAAGACTGGAAATGAAACAGACGCAAGAGGGCAAAGTGAACTCAATTATGATAGAAGAATGATTAGCAAACCCAGTCCCGAAGTGTCATCACGCAACTTGGAATTAATGATCATGTTATCTGAGATAAGTCGTTGGGTAATTACAGTGTGTTACCAGTTGAAAGTTGAAGGGTGGTACCTGAATTGGACCACCAAGTGTCCTCTGTCCCATTTTGTAGTAATATTTTAAAGTCAGCACTATATTTTGAATCATCTGTGTAACACACCTGCTCGAAAACTGAAATTGAGACAGACGAAAGAGGGAAACCAAAGTGGACTCAATTATGATAGAGGAGTGGCTAGCAAGCCTAGTCCCGAAGTTTCATCGTGCAACTTGGAATTAACGATCATGTTATCTGAGATAAGTCGTTGGGTAATTACATCTCTCACTTTCCAAAGAGTTAATCAGGGAAGCAGCGTGTCGTCGGTGCAGATTTACGACAACCCGCTCTGTATATAGGAGCGTAAACACTCCTCCTCTCCAGTTGGGGGAACTTTGTTCCGTCGTAAAAATGTTCCCGTATTTTGCATATCTGCTCGTTTCGACTGCGTGCGAGATCTCATTTGGAACCTTTCGACCGTGCTGCGAAATTAGACGGACGTCTTCTCCTAAAGAAGACAGCATGCTAGTCCTTACTTCTTTAGTGTCGTCCAGGATCCGTGGTACTACATTTGCCAAGAAATATCGATAGCAATGCAAAGCAATTTTGATTAAACTAAGAGAAATGTAGACTCTATAATAAACTGTTTTGCCATTATTAAAGTTATAAAAAGGCTAGTTTATACATTCCTTTCTACAACTTCGAGGGAGCTAATTCTTGTCAGTGTACATCTCAATACTTCTATAAGAATAATGTCTCGGAATCTCGTCCCTAGCTCTAATATTCTAGGACCTGAAAGTCCCAAGAATTCAGAGCTTCATAAATCTGATTTATTATGCACCCCAAACAAACGCAAAACGTGTCCTCGTTAGGTGGTTTTTCCTGAAAAGACAACAATGTCGAGAGATTTAAAGACATTTAGCGATAGGAAGCCTCGAACTGTCGTTGGTACGCTACATCAGGAACGATTGACATGCCATTATGTGCGTCGCCAATCGATGAAATCCCTTTGCGTATGCACGTTAATGGGTGCCTCTGGCAGCGAGAGATATTATTGGTAGGCGCACTATAGACGCGTCGTATGATCTCGAGAAAAATGGATCCAACCAAGGAGCTTTCCCTTCGCCATGCAAAAGAAAAAGAAAAATCCCCGCGTATTTTCCATGCGAGTTTATAATTGTCCAGGACGCTGATAACGAGCGCCCCGGAGGGATGGCTACCAAAACAGCAAAAGTGTTTATTGTCATTGGAACTCGTTAGACTTCCTCCTCGGGGAGGATAGAACGATACTGGACAAAGGATGGAGCAAGGGGAGATGAGGAGAGGGTAAAGATCGATAGGAAAACGTGCTTTGATTCGCGTGCACGAGTTTCCCTTATTTATTCCAGCCCAGCAATTCGAGACTGAACACTCTTAGAGCAATTTGTTTCTTTATGGGAGCCACTCTGTTCTGCGCTCCTGAGATATTTGCCGACGATGGACCTCCTGTTCTTCCTTTCCCCGCGACCCGAGCGATGTCTTTACAAATGAAATTTCCAATCTTATGACTTCCGCTATGATCGCCGCTCGGAAGATTCTCCTTGCAAGTACGGATGGTTATTTGATTACCGGGGCGTTCTGAACGATTCTGATGCTTCTGGTGGGTAGGAGCTTGGGTAGATTTCGAGAGAAATAGTGGTGTGAGATTTTCTACTAGCTGAGGATTTCATAAAAGAGCAAATGGAACAAGTGACCATACGATTAGAAACAGTAGGTAAGAACAAAAGTTGAGACAATGGATTTAGGAACTATAGACAATGAAGGAGCTGGGGAACTGGAGGGAGCTCTAGGGACTAACGAAGGAGGATCCAACTAGACTGATCCTTTTAATCTAATTATTCTCTTTAAGCTTGATTGTTTAGAAAAGATTACTAGATATTCCTGTGAACTTGGTGTCACGATTCTTTACAAAAAATACTAATTCCCTAGAATTCCCCAAATGGGATTACCAGAAAGTATAACTTCCTGATAATGTTTCAAAGATTGTTTCTTTTACTTTTTCCTTCATTTTGACCCATAATTCTCCCTGTAAAAGTACCCTAAGCGATAAACACATTTAAAGGGTTACCTAAAAGCGATCGCGATCTGAGTCCACGCACTCGTGAGAACTCGCTTTCCGATAGCAAAGCTTCTTAGCGAATTATAACCAACCATGTGAGCTTTACTCCCTCTCTGTCGTCTGTCTAAACAACTTTGCATCGGTATGGGGTCCCTCTAGCTCTCCTCGATCCCTCCATCCGCCACCTCGTCCCTGGGCTCACCCTCTAGCTCTCGGGTGTTCCTGCCCCATAGCTATTCGAATCTCATTCGACGAGCTAGCATAGTTTCACGTGGCGCATCGCATGGATCCCTCGCCCGAGCAAGGACACGCTCGTTGTGTCTGCGTCGTGACAGAGACCGAGGGAGACGTGTCCTTCGGCGGTGTGAGAGAGACACGTACAGGGGTCTATAGAGACGGGACGTGCACTTTCCACCGTGGTCGCAAACTCGTCCGTATCGTAGTGACATCCATACGAAATTCGCACCTTCCACCGCTTGTCCGACCTGTTTTGTCACAGGAAGAGATTCCGTGTACCCGCACGGAATAAACGTCCTCTGTGCTCCTCTTCCTCGCGCCTGGCCCTCCCTTTTCAATCGCTTCCACCACCTTTTGTTCCACACCCTCCCTGCATACCGCTCCCCTCTATCCCTCCAGCCCCGTTTTGCGTTCTGCACGCGCAGTGTCGTCCTCCAGGTAATTATAACTTTGCTGGATTTCGCGTCGACACCACGAAACGCATTCCCAGCACACCCCTTTTCTCATTCCTTTCCCAGCGACACCGTCGACGATCGTTCTAATTATTTCGTTCTTTTAAGTTGTCGCGAATTCTCGTACTGAGATGTGGTGCTTCGGGTGGGGTACTCTCTAGAGTGTTCTTTAGCGATTTGATCAAGTTTTGGATACTGGGTGGAGTCATTATAGCGTGTGGTAATAATTTGGGTGAGTTGATTGAGGGTTTTGAAGAATCTGTTAAACAGTAAGTGATGGGGTAGGTACATTTAGCTGGGAGCACAGAGAATAAAGAAGATTTTCTTGTGTAAAAATTATGAAAGAATCAACCCAGATTGAAACAATTATGTTTGAAAGAGACTCTAGATACACTCGAATGGGTAATACCTGGTCTAACTTCGCAACAGACCATAAATGTTATCACAAGGAATAGGGTGTGTGACATCAAACGAGGCAGAATTTATAGAAACCCGATCCGCTGGATTTCGATTACCAGCAACCGCATTCCTAACTCACCGTATTCGCATCAATTCCTGAAACAGCGAGTCACGAGTAATGTCCCGATTCAAGAAGCTTTCCGCTTTCGTCCCTGTGGATCTTCCAGTTTCAAAGTTGCCTTCGCCTCGGGTGGGCAGACGCGGTTTCAGAAAATGGTTTGGAAAATCGAACGTCGAATAAGGAAATAGAAATGGCAACTGCCGTAACGTTGCCAAGAGATTTTGATTCGCCACCAGAATATATGAAAAAAGGATGGAAGAAGAAGGAAGGGGGGAAAAAATCGCTGGAACCGTTGCGCGGAAGGAAACGGTAGATCCTTTTGAAAATTGCCACGGCGAGCACAAAGGACGTCGCACTTATTAAGAAACGGCTACCTTCAACATACCTCCGCTATTTGAATAGCAAATTCCGCGTTTCCACGGTATAATGGAAGCGAGTTTACTTTGTAACGTAAAACAGCGCGGCTCGTGTACATTTAAAGTATGCTGGAATATTTGCTCCTAAGGATTCTCCCTGCGTTTTACGAATTAGGGTCAGCTTATCGAATAGTAATTTGTTATGTGTCGTGCTACTACTTTTTACAGCTCTTGTTCGTTTACACGTAGAATCTCATGACTATAAATTACTTGCTCTTAGCTGGTTTTAATATTTAGGAGATATGAACACTGTTGAGGTGAATCTATAGTCAAAATAGGTTCAGCTATCGAACTAAGTCCGCTTCAGGATCATGGATATAAAGCTCTAAGAAAAGAATTGTAATTTGGTATAAAAAGTTTCGTATTGGCTTAATTATTTCAAGTGCAAATATTGCAAGCGCTTCGCCTGTTAACTGTAATAAGGATTATATTGGTTTTTACCTCCCAGTATACATTGCGGCTTAGTCACTGCTACGTAGGAGAGCTCTGAAATCCTAAGTAAGATTTACAGGACTTTGGAGACTTACAATCCCTTTCTACCTTTCGGAAGCAACTAACCTGAGGTAAACCGACGAAGACAGCAGATTCCACTTGCAAGTGCACTTAGCTTAGAGGATTATTGCCTCTTACAGTGGCCGTGTGCAGGGTACGTATAATATGCAAGGAAAGAAACTCCTTAGGGTTTTCTTACAGCGTTATCGTCAGTTCCACAAGAATGTTGTCTGTTTAGCTGTTGAGCCACATTACATCTAGATAATAAAGCTACATATTGTATCGATACTAATCTTCGAAATTAGAGTTCCTTAAACACCACCTAATCGATCATTAACCCGCATCTGTTGCGACGTCAGTCTCATACTAAAATTATAGCAGGATTTTCTGCGATTGAAGTTCATCACGTAGTACCTTCTTCACACGGAAGAGCCCAAGTGCTTCCAACAATAAAACGACGATAGGAGTCTGCGTCCTCAACAACTCCGCTGAGGCTTTGACAGAATCCTTCAAGTCGAACTCGCAAGAGCATCGTAGAAGCCAGTTATCAGGGATCGATGTCGCCTTGGAATATCTTGTTTGCGTCAGAGGGCTGGAAGCTCGCCAGAGCCAGTGTGAACGAGCGGGAAGGGACTCGCTGGCTCCCAAGGACCGTGTAGCAGGGTGAGAAAACAGCTCAGCATGGTGGAGGTGGTGCGGTTCGCCAGCCGATCTGCGATCGTTTCGTTCCGGGCGAGGAAAGCTATCCCACTGTTTGGCAAATGAAGGACGAACACCCGGGAAATGCATCAGCCAGAACTGGTCTCCTCGCTCCCCCGTCTCTATGGGTCTCTCTCTCTTTTATGTTCCCCCGTGGCAGCCATCGTCATAAAGTCAGCCAGGCGAATGGGACGAGGTTTGCTGCTTCCCCGCCTCCACCCCGCTCGTCATCTCGCTTCTTTTTCTCGCTCGTCCCCCGCTCCCCCTGCCCTCGACAACCCCCTCGCGAGTGTTCCGCCCGTCTCTGGTTCCGTGGAGGCGCGCGTGCTCCTTCTGACACATCTCGTACGTCGCGAGACGCACAAAACGAGACCTACGGTTTACAGCTCAACCGGGAAACGGGAGAACGCGTATCGGAGGAAGGATGTTGGAAGGATTGCGAAGGGGTGTGAGGCTCCTGTTCTTCCTCTCTTTCCTCAGCCTTATGCTGCTTCCACCTGTACTGGGTTCACAGCCTCTGGTGGTGCAGAGGTCGTGTCTCGGGATCCAGTATTTCATTATCCTATTCACGAGGAGTTGGGGCCAGGGAGCCTAAACCAGGGGGTAGGTCAGGTCTGTCGAGACCCTTCGAGGATCTGAGAGAACCCTTAAGTCCATGAGATAAGTTACGCTGTAGCATATTAATTCACTGCCAACCCCTTGCAATACCAGTAGTGCCTCTCAGAAATACAATGACTTTGTAAACGTAGCAGGGATTCAAGTCCTTCTGGCCTCTGACAGTGAACGTTTTAGTGGCTGGTTACCTGATCGGGAATGACTCAGATACAGTACCAGTTCTTTGGAAGCCCAGAGTGACACTGTCCGAATGAGTGCTTGAGAGCCTTGTAGGGGATAGGAAAGTAGGTGTTGCCAAATAAGATACAGTCCTGAACCAAGTATCAGAGAACACACTTGGCAGCTTGCATACGCAAGGATATTGCACAGGCCGCCACTTCAGTGGGTCTCACGTAAGTCACCATATTTCCAAGAGGGTACTATACCCATCCACTTTTTAAGGTCGTCCGTCGCAGACTTGCTGACTCCCTTTTTAGTTCTTCCAACGAGTAGCTTCCTGGAGATGATTCATTGGCAGAAGGTAGTCTATTAGGTGTGATAGATATGTTTGCTTGAACGAAGGATTCAATATCATTATTTAAGTAGAAGTTTGTTTGAAATTGGGATGGTACTATATGCCACTTAATGACTATATTTAGGGTGTCTATCAGGTATACCTACCTAGCACGACAAAGACGTTTCACTCACTGTTTCAGGATTCGTGATCGATAATTGAAGTAACGCGAAGCTTGCAGCTAGCTAGCGGAATTGACGAAATGCTTGAGTCCGTCTTGGGACGACGTTAATCGGATTACCAGGGAGAAAAATAGTTACGACGGATTAAGCGTCTTCAATTCTCGACAGAACGTAATCGGATATCATATTATTAGATCGGTGTTCGACGAGGAGAGATGAGTAGGGAGGAGTGAACAGTGTGGCAGTGAATTTTCCGCCTTCAGCGTGTCACTTGTCGATGTTTAACAGAGATAGAATAATAATAAAGTATATTGGAACACGTTTTCAAAAATTTATGATGGAATAAATTAATATTAATACCATGTTAGTTCTGAGTTTGATTAAAGGTTGCTCTGGGCAATTAAAGTAACTGTTATTGTTTATCGCAAAACTCAAACAGGTTCAATTATACTGGGTGTCCAAACTGAAGCAGATCACTTATATAACTTCTCTTTTTTTAATAACACAAAAATGAAGAATATCATGGAAGAATACTTTTCATGTAGAATCATTTTGTTTAGTATTTTAGGTCTTCGTGTTATTAAAACAGAGGATATAGATGGTCTACTTCAGCTTGGACACCCAATATAACAAATCGGGATATTATTTATCAGAGCTGACATTTTTCAATTAATATTCCTTCATGAAGAAACACATTTGTAGGAGGTTTCAGCGATGGAAGAGCATGTAGAACAGTTCCAATGGCAACGTGTTAGCCTTGTTCACTCCTGTCTCCCAAGCCATATTTTACAGTCGTCGATATCAGCTCCGCGCCAGAAGAAAACCAAGGTCTCTTCCGCTTAATAACATTTAATTTACCGCGTAAATTTTATAATCGGCTGTTACACACGTTTTCGCATAAATCCCCGCGTTCCAGCGGCGTTCTCCTTTCACCGGTCTGCGTAAAACGGCGTCAGGGTTCCGAGGCGACCCTTCGTAGACTACATTATAGGAATTTTCCACCATTTCGTGCCGTCTGCGCGAATATTTTACGATCGATCGATTATCGAGGGACGAGGGAAGCAGCCTGTGATTGTATGTACGTGTGCGCGCGGCTCGTGCACAAAGGGCGAGAAGAAACGTCCAAGAGCCCTGTGTTACGTCAGGTCAGTGAAAAACCTTCAAAGAAGGTAATGGAAGGCAGACTAGCGTGACTTCTACTTAACGGGACATGGTTAAATATTAATAACGCGATCGATCATCCCTTCTTTTCCTTTTCTTCTGAAGTTCAGTCGACGTTGAAGCGACGATGGAGCGTGGGTGTAGGGTCAGTAGGTTCCCATATGGTCCAAGTAATTATACAGCCGATATTATCCCTTACTACAGCATATAATCTCCAGGAGACATAATTTCATAACTCATTAGCCTAGGCCTAAATAATTACACTGAAATGTGATTCAAACTTTTCTTACAAAAACTGACAAAAGTGTATCATCAGAGTCCTCTAACCTCAATTCGATCCGTTCTCCAGCACCCAGTGACTTGCCATCACCCGAGGAGCTTCAGTTCCAGCCACTCTCCTCTGGTATATCAAACCCGATCAACTCGCGTTCGCGCGTTCAGTCGCGATTTCAAACAAACGAATACAACCAGGTAGATGAACTGAGAAAACGTGAGCAACTAAGAGCAGACGAAGGATGAAAGCGTGGAAAAGCAGGGTGGTAGGGGTGGCTGGAAAGAGACCTGGGAACAGAGGAAATTCCTGAAGCCGTAGAGGTGAGGCTCTCAGGGGCTGGAGGGTGGGTTGCGGAGGGAAGCAACAGCTCGCCAAAGGGGCAACTTTCCGCGAGATGATCTTGTTTACGTACCGGGTATCGATTTACCGAGATCGAGGTACTCCCGCACAGAGGGGCTGAGGAATCCAGGCGGCACGACCGGTGCCTCGTTGGTCGGATTGTTTCTTTCATCCACGTCCTCGTAGTAGTAGTCCTCGTTGTCGCGGCTGTCCTCCTCTGCGTCCACGGGCTTCGCTCTCTTCGACACTTTGCTGCCTCCGAATTTCTCCTTGCCGCCGCTGGTGTCCCGCGCACCCTCTGAAACACGATCGATTGCCTTTTAGAACGCCAATTGAATGCCTTTTTAGGAGTTCCGAGCAGTGGAGACTCGGATAAGTGTCTAATGTCGTCTCCAACTTTCCTTCTTTCGACTCTCTATTGATGGAGGACATGTGAGATACTAGGTCTAGACATTGATTTCATGTTAGCGGGAAACTTTGGAATAGGTGAAACTTTAGAGTTAGTGGTGGGACTCTGAGGTGAGGATGATTGCTACTAGTCTATGTTCCTAAAAAGGAGTAAGTCCTGATAATGAAAACGAACCTTCCCAGTTGCTTGAATGTTAGGACAATCACAGTGACATGTTGTCAAAGTGGGCATCGGTAAGTTGCAATAAACCAAGCGGGTTAGTTGACGAACCTGTGATCCATCATCCAATTGTCTCGAGTCACTATGACTCATGAACTGTTCAACTAGCCTATCATTCACCATTGACTCTCTCAACCACGTGAACATTAATTACGCTTTAGCAATCAGACCACACTCCTATTGAGCGCTCAGAGTCGAACGTTCCTTGACTACATGTAACACATTAGAAGCAAGTCTGTGTAAGTTTCGTGTACACTATTGTACCTTAAATCCCAAAGTGTTGGTAACCCCAGCTCCTAACCGAACCCCGGAGATGGAATCGAGGTATCGGTATACTTTCCCAACAAACTGGAACTAGAAGCTAGTTTTACTGTTCCTGTCGTCCCGTCCAACATTTCCAGCGGAGCCCTGCAGACTTGACCCACTCAGCGTCGCCCAGGGGAAAGTTGGCTTCCATTCAGCCGGGGGTCGGCGGTGTCGAAGTTTCGTGTGGCACACGCTCGGACAGGAGAAAGAAGGGGGGAGGGTGCAAAGTTTTGCGGCGACGCAGCCGCGATTACGCGAACCGCAGGGTCGTAGCTGCTGCGTTATTCACGTCAGGATCCCATGTGCACGGTTACCGATCGAAGCCAGGCCACACTTTGTCGGCGCTAACGAATTCGGAAGTCAGTAGCTAATTAATTTCAGCTTTGCCTACCCCCGTCGCCGTTAAACATATCCGCTGTCGGACAGCCGACCGATTGCGTTCAAATATTCAAAATTCCGAGGTCGTTAGGGTTACCGTGTACACTGCGAGCTTAGGATCGAGCAGGAGAATGTGTTTGATGGATCGATACAAATCGAGTTACCGAAAGTCGAATAAAAATACGGAACTCCAGTTATTAAGTCAATGCTTAATCAAACAAATATAAGGAATACTTTTGCCAGGGAGCTACTGATTTGGTGGATGATGAGCTCAGTGGTGGGCGGTGATAAAGATTTACGAGTTGCCAATGGAGATAGATTGTGAAGAGAAGTTTATTTTCTAAACTTTGAACCAATCAGTAGAATATAGAGATATATGGGTGATCGAAATTACGGGTGTCCCAGTCTCGGGTCAGATCGGAACCCTGAAGTTTATAATATTCAGACAGTCAACAATTTCGGGTACCTGGCAGTTCGTAATATTGATGAATCTAGAAATTTCGGTTGCCTGATGGCTTGTAATATTAAGGCGTCCATAAATTTCGGCTGCAAGATGGTTTGTAATATTCAGGCATTCAAAAGATTGTGATTTTCAAGTACCTATATATTTCGGGCATTCAAGAGCTTGCAATATTCAAGTACTGAAATCCCAGGCACTCGAAAGATTGTAATTACTCAGGTACCCAAGAGTTTGTGTTATTCAGGTATCTCTAAATTTCGGGTACCTGGTGCCTTTTAATATTCGAGTATCCATAAATTTTAGGTCATCTCATAATATTCAGGTACCTATAAATTTTGGACTCCTAAAAAATTGAAATATTCAGGTACTCGAAAGTTTCTAATATTCTGGCACTCAGAGGCTTGTTATATTCAAAAATCCATATATCTCGAGTATTTAATACCGTCTAGTGTTCAGATACCCAAAGGCTCCTCTAATATTTAGAAATTCACAAATTTCAGGTACCTGATAACTTACAATACATAAACAGCCACAGATCTCGTGAACCTAAGTACTCGAAATTTACAAACGCCTCAGCCTCGCGAACTCTCTGATCCCATCCCAATCCCAGAAAAGATTCCAGCCTCTCGAAACCCGAAATTTCGTATACCCATGCACCCTAGTAAAACCGGATTTAATCGCAATCAGTTATGCTGTTAATCTCGGCCTGCATAATAAAGTGGCCATAAAAGTGAAAGACGCTGGTTTATAGTTTGTAAGTGTCCCATACGGTCGTGTTGTCCATACACGTTTTAATCCACCACGTTTAGACGCATAAAGTTCGGTCGGTCGATGAGCTGTTAATTAGCTTCCCCGTCACGGACGCACCGGGGTATCAAATAGGATGAACGCGGGATCGTATCCACCTTTCCTGCCGAAGTAACACGTACACGACAATGCGCGCAAACAATACACACCGAAGCCAGAATTTCTCGCGAACTAGACGGGCGTTGCGCACCCAGCTCACCTGCCACCGAAACCTGAAATATTCCGGGAACTGTTCACCCCCCTTGTACTCCAAGTGAATGCCAATAATATTCCCCGTCGAATCTCTGCACGTTGATACTGTTCTTCCGAGTGATTTGTCCATGGTTCGTGTTTTTTAACGAAATAGTGGATCTGTTGTTATTTTTCCTGGTTGTCTCTTATGGCAGGGTTAGGTGAGAGGTTTTGAGAAACATTCGACAGAATTATGAGTGTTAGACAAATTTATCGTTTGTTCAGTTGAGGTCCTTTTGATTGATTCAAATTTTTTAGTTTCTCTGCCTTCTTTTTTGGTCTATGTTTTGTTTGAGTTTGGTAAATGGAGACACTGGAGGTGTGATAATTTGAAGTCAACAAATGTTTGTGTATTTAGTACAGGTATTACAAGCATTTATGTTCCAAGTATGAGAGTAAATATTGCTACATCATAGATCTTCACAAAAATGGAGAGATACTAAGTTGCAACAATTATTTATTCAGTCATCAGTTAATAAGATTACTCATAATCAAAGTAACTCAAAAAATCTTAAAACTTCCAGGTTGGAAGTATATCCTCAAAAATGGATAAGAGAACGCGAGATCTTTTTACTGAAATCAAAATGTTACAGAAACAGAAACCTGGCTTCAGCCGCAGCAAATCAGTTGCAGTTTCCAAATTTATAACTCAAAATATCTCATTTCGGCGCACACAAAACTGTCAAAAAACACGCGTTTCATTTCCGTCCGGAGGTGTTCCCAGAGTAACCTGTGGAACACGTTGCTCGTTCCTTTGTTAATTAACGACCGTTTAATTACCTGGCCGAAATTGGACGTAGCCAGAGGGGAGAGAACGATGATTCGTAAATTGCCCAATTTTTCGAGCGCGCGCGCACGAGGTCTACCCTCCAACGCGGCGCTCTTGCTCCTCGAACAAATATCATAATAATTAGGTATTCGTAAATTGTCGATGGTTAATTAAATATTGGAGAAGTTTGAGCTGGAAGATCGATCGGATCGAACTACCTAGAATTTCCATTCCCATTTCCTTCTTTCTGGTTATTAGTAATTTTTTTTTTTTCGTTTCTCGAAATTTGTCGAACTCTGTCCTCGGGCGACATGCGATCGATCGCGCGGGAATTCGTTTGTTATTACACCCAACCGCGTTAATTTAGTTCCGTCCGGGCTAGCGCGATACTTTCGCCGTGGAAACGCACCGAATCATTGATAATTATTTGATATTCGCTCGGCTGCCGAATAATTACACCTGTTTGTTCGTGGCATTTAATACAGCAAGTGTTATTTGATTTCGCCTCTCTACTTACTCGCGCGTGTTTTATGAAATTTGGCCGACCATGTGTGAGAAAATTGCCCAGCACGATGTACAGTCGGCTTCATGCATTCATATCGAACCTGTGGCCGTAAAAAACGCTGGGTCACCTTATCGTGTCAGTAAAATATCAGTCTTGTTTGTTTCGAACAACAATTGAACGAGGAGATGATGTTGAAATTGAGCATTGGTGACACTGAAATGCGGTAAGACCTCGATAATCGACTGTCTGTGCTCAAATTAATTGATCAACCTCGTTAATTGACTATACGAGATAATAGAATAAGTCAATTAGCAATAAAATACCAGTCTAGGTCGCTTGGAGCAAAAACTAAAAGATGAAAGGATATTGAAATTGAGCATTGGTAACACTGAAATACACTAAGACCTCGTTAATTGACTCTCTATGCCCTTGTTAATAGATCAACATCGTTAATTGATCATACAAACTAATAAAATCAGTCAATTAGCAACAGAATACCAATCTTAGTCGTTTGAATAAAAAAAACGAAAGATTTGAGACTTCTTTGCTGTGACATCAACCTCCCCATCCATCATCGTTTATTTTAATCCGTTTATTCCTTAATAGTAAAATTCACACAGTTTTCTTCGCGAAACATTTCCCGTTTTCCTGCAAAAATTGGCTCTTTTTCCAAACTTCCCGATAGGTTATCGTTCCCCGTCCGTTCCCCATTCGTTTCACCCTCGTCATTATTTCCCTCGATTTTCCGCGTTTTCCCTGTGTTGTCCAGCGTACTCTCCAACAGACGAAACGAAAACCTCGCTCCCGCACGCTCGGAGAATTTCTTCGCGAACGGCTCTCTTCACCGCAACCTTTCCAGTCTCGTTTCCGAGGAGACCGACTTTTAGCGGAGTCAGCTTCGAATTTTAGCCCCGACGGAGCTTCGCTGCAGACGCGTACAATAAGTGTTTTAACCGGAGCACCGGCGGCGGTGGAAGAAGGGAAACGAAGTTGGAAGCGGCTCGTTCGAAGATGTTCGAGAAAACGTATTCGAGGAACTGTATTAAATTATATATTGGTCAAAGTTGGCGGGGGAATTTTAGTCGTGTAAAATTCAAATTAGAAATTGGTGGTGTTGCTGAGGGTCGCAGAATGTCGCGTAATATTCTTTTCGAGTATATGAGGACTTCGTTAGGTCTTAAACGATGCATATTTAATATTTCTTTGAACTGGAGGAGCGGTGGAACTCAATTTTCTACCTTCTTGAGGAGTATTTTGTTTCTGTTTATTCTTTTTTTATATGAGAAGAAGTAAGGTGGTCCTAGTACTGATTGCATAAAATTTAATTGAATATTGTACAATATTTCTTCGCTGAATTTCCTTTGTGGGTCTCACACTGTTGCTAGAGAAACTGGGCAAGTGAAAGAAGTCGGTATGTAGTCAGACGTAGCCCAGTTCATATGGTCACTCTGATGTTGTCAGCCTTGAGTAAGTAATATATGTCCAAACGTGGTCAGACATTGCACACTTTACGGTCATTATAATTGTTTAAATTAATGCTAACATTCACAGTCGTACTGTTAAGTTCGCAACCATTCTTAATTCTTCTTCTTGTTATTATAATTATTACTATTACTATTATGATTTTCGTCAACATGACAATATTATTAGTTTTCAATTAGTGATCCCTAATTGAAAAAAATTAGTTACAAGTTATAACAACTTCTTATTTTCCCCCACTATATCCAGGGAGGGAATTTATACGGCAACTCTAGTATCTAAATAAGTGAATAAGTGGAAATTGGAAACCAGTTTCTTTACTTTTAGTGTCAAAACATAAGGATTTTTAGATACTTCCTAGGTGATCCCTAATTAAAAAAAAAATTAGGTACAGCCTGTAAAAGCCGTCAAGCTCGCCCCTCGAATTCCTCAGCAAGCAGCCACAAACCTCCTCCAGCCCCCGGGACCCCAAAGATCCCCAAGACCCCAACTTTCCGCTCTTCAACGCGAGGTTCAGAAACCTTGACACGCGCAGCTCCCCAAAGCTCACAGAGAGAATCGACGAGAGATTCGTCGGCCACCCCAGAAGAGTGGGGGCTGCGATCGGGTGCGTAGAGCGCGCGTAGATCGCGAGTTTTCTCATCAAAGGCAAACTAATTACAGTGGTATCCTGTGGTGCAGCGACTCGCCCCTCCCTCGCGATCAGCGTTACGAATTTCCCGTTCACGATGAAATTTCAGTCCGAGCCGACGCGGGGCAGCGAGCTGGGATGGGTGGGTGGTTAGCGGAGGAGCTGGAAGGATGTACTGGTGCCGAATGGAAATACAGACGAAACGGAATGGACGTTGCTCCGGGGCTAAACAGCGCGAGGAGGACTGGCGATGGTTGGCGAGGTTTGGCGAGGGAGGGGGGGAAGGCGCAGGGTGCCGAAAGCTTCGTTAAATAATTAATCGATCCGCACTGGCCGACTGTCGAGGATTCCTTTCCATTCTCCCGCGGCCCCTACACAAACGTTGCGTTTTCTGAGGTTTCTCCCGGCGGTGCAGCCGTCGGATGAGATGAACAACCGGTTAAAAGGCAGATTCGCCGAGAATTGCGCGGGGGAGAAAAACGTCGACGATCCTTCCGGCGCGAGAACGTCAGAAGACTGACGTTGGTCTGTTCTTTAGCGAGGCAAAGCGGACTGGCTCAACCGGGGCAACGGTTAAGGGATTCCTCGGTTAGATTTTAATTTCCTGTATTGCGGTTTCCTGGATGCTTCTGTTTTCTAAGCTGCACAAGGGAAGCGTCAGGCATGGCTCGCGCCGATTTCAACGAAATTCGGCAGAGTGCTACGTCTACGTCTACAACAAACGTATCTGCAATTTTAGTTGTGAATATTAATCCACTTATGAGGAAATTAGGTGTAAGGTTTGTAAGAGCAGTGTAGTCGAGTATAGTCGTGTAGTAGAGGGAACCACTTATAATAGCAGCTGTTGTGCAGTGATAAACGTGGCTGAGTACAAATTTTTTGCACCGAGTTCGATCCCATCGCGAGAATATTTTTTTTTGTTCTGGGTTTTTTTTTAAACTGATTATGCTAAAATTGTAGTAATGTAGATTATATTGTGCATCTGTATAGAATTATTTATTGACTTCTAATTGAAAAGAATTCTATGCAAAGTATCAGTATACGCGCAAATAGCGACATCAGAATGATTTTTTTTTAAATTTTGATTTTTTAAAAATCAAAATTGTAGAATTTATTGAAGAAATTCTTCAAACGTACATTTCAAATTATTTAAATAATAAGAAAGGAATCATTTAACGCATCACATTATTTTAAAAATAATAGGTTATATTAGTAGATTAACTATTATGATAGTTCATCGAAAAGTATTTTGTTCGCTAAAACACTCAGAAGGTCTCGAAAACACCAGCTTCTTCCTCTTCGTCAGCAGAAAAAGTTCGCAAGTCACAATGAGCGATAACAATGAATGGCCACCTTCCAAGGGGGTATAGCGAATTTTACGCGCGGCGCTTCTCACGCGATCCCAAATTTCATAGAAACAGTATAGCCGAATTATAATCAAGACCTGCAGCGCTCCTTGCGCACAGTTCCGAATACAGATAAAACGTAGCGAGATTCTCGCGGAAAATAAAGAGAAGCGTCGAGAGGGGCAATGAGTGATAACGACGAACGATGGCGGGGAGGAAACGGAGGGACGCGTTGACGGGCAATTTCACTTCTTTCAGCTTTTTCTCTCCATTCCAGCAACGAGGCGCACCCTTTTCACTAAGAAAATCATAATTAAAATGTAGCGAGCAGCGAGTCGCCGTGAAACGATTTTCTCAAAGATCGGTGGAAAGAGCGTCCACTGGGGGCGATTTCGTGCAGTCGGCGGTGAACCGGAAATGAATGGGCGGAGGGTCGGGGAGATGGATTCTGGTGACCTTCGATTAAGCTTATAACCACTTAATTTACGGTTCGTCATAACTATTGCGTTCGGGAATCTGACGTTAATGAATTCCAAATTTGGGCCCATTAATTCCAGCGAAATACGCGACTGGGGCGATATTAACCCGCCCCCGCCACGAATGTATCGTGAATAACGCAGTAGGCACGTTCCGCGGTTTCCGCTCATTATGCGGGGGCTGGGCTGTTACAATATTTTCATTCTTCGTAACCGTACCATATTAACGTTCCGCGAAATTAATCATTCTATTTAAAAGTCGACTTTCGGGTCTGCGGAAGCGGGCTTCGCGCGAGAAAGTCGACCAGTGCCAGTGTTTGCGCTTGATTTTTACTCGAACGCATGAGAAAAGTACACACACGTTTCCGTGAAACAGTTAATAATAGCTTCGGTGAAGGTAGTTGGAGGATAACTGTGAAGTTGGTTAAATGGGTAGAGGTGGAATAAAATATGTTGAAAAAATTCGAGTGATATGGTGGGAAGCTGATAAATGCTGATTGGACCTCGTTAATTGAACACCCTCGTTGTTTGATCATGCGAGACGGTAGACCAAATCAATTAGCAGATTGTGTGTGCCTAATTTTGTAGTGATAAAGTTTGAAATTGAGCGCTGGTACCAGTGAAATGCTATAAGGCATCGAAAATTCATTTCCCTCGTTATTTGATCATACAACCTAGTAGCTTAAATCAATTAGCAAATTATATAACCTACTTCTGTAATGATAAATATCAAAATTAAACTCTGGTATCACTGAAATGCAAAAAAGGCCTCGTTAGTTGTCGACCTGTACCCTCCTTAATTGATCGTTACTCAAGATATATTATTCATTTATATTATCGTTTAAGAAATGTTTCTACAATTTTGCAGTGCTCCAATTTTCATATATCATGGTTTGAAGGAGCAGTTGTTCATTTTTAATTACAAAAAGCTTCTTTCGACATAACCTCACATAAAACGCGCCACTGCGCGCGCACCTGAATCACCGAATTTTTTACAACAGCCTCCTTTTCTCCCTCGATTGCCTCACAGAATGGCACTTATTTACCGCGTGTCTATTTACACTCTGGTGTCTCCGTCATTCCTGGTGAAATTAAGCCACGTCGAGGAGGGGCGTCGCGGCGGGGCTAAAACGACGTTCGCCAGTTATGCGATTCGCGTCTCGCGAACGCTCGAGTTGCGCATATTTTGTAAAACATCATAAAGACCGTCGTGTATCTCTCTAACCCCTCGACCTGTCCCACCCCAACAGCGCTGGGGCAGCAGTTCTTCTTGCTCGCTCGCTGGCATCATGGGAACAAGCAAAACGACAGGCGAAAGAAAAAGAGTCGCGTAGCTATTTCCTGCGTTTCGCGACGCGCAAATATCCCAGGGAAACGGTACTTTAATATCGCTTGGTACCGCATGAAAATTCGTCGTATAGGAGCTGGGCGAGGAGGGCTGGCTAGGGGAGGGTAAGTTCTGTCGATGGGAGAAGGACGACGCGAAGAAGAGGGAGCCGCTTGGGGTAGCTGGAGGGCATGGAAAAAAGAGCAGAAAAATGGGAAAACTTGCGACAAGCTCGCCGTGGGAAACTGACCACTGTCGCTGCGTTTCGCGTTCGATATATAAATACGATTTTGCTAATACGTGTTTATCCGACCGACGTCACGATTATGCACGTTTCTACTACGCGCGCGTGGAAGGAGTACAGTGACCAAGGGGTGGATTTCTTCCACCATGGACATGGGAATGTTTATGATTCCGATGAAACAGTTGTCGATACGACAAGAAGAGGAATCGTTCGTACAATTTGTAATTTAAATAGGGTTAGGGGGTGGGAACCATCGGAGGTAAACAATGCCGCATGGGTTGCTGAATTTTTTCTGCGAACTTGGGTCTGCACAATACATATACAGGCGAAGGAGTGTTTCGTTGTTTGGTGGAAGAAATGAATTTTTTATAATAATTCTTGTTCGTGGTGTGGAAGGGTGTTTAAGGTTGGAATGTTCTATTCTAATGGCTAGCTGTTTTATTTAGCTTTTTATCGAATTTAATTTGTACCTAGGAAATGCTAGACATTTATCTTGAAACAATTAATTTGAATATACAAAGGAGTGGAGTACTTTCATATTTTTTTTTCTTCTGCTGTGGGTAAGGGACTCTATTATGTCTTATATTGAAAGATTCATGAGAGTGAGTGTATCTATACAGCGTTGTACCCATTTTATCAGTAGGTTACAGCGAAACTTAAATTTAAATTTAAAAATAAGTAGAGTGAGTATATCAACGATATTCTAATTCTACGATTTCTGGAACTTCTGATAAGCGTGCTCGTATTTCCAAAGGAAAGTAGTTTGAAGTTACATTCTTTTTGAATGTCCAAGCTCTGACCTCTTTACTACGATTCCCTTTTTGTAAGTTTGATCCGCGGAACCGCAAATAAATCTTGACGTCTGACCTGAACTGCTCCTCTGGCTTCTGGAGCAAATACTTTATACTTTTCATTGGAAAATCGTATTCTGACAGTCTCAATCCTAATTCGTTTTTTAGTATTAAAATATTTTTAAATATTTGTTAAATTATAAGAAAAATAAGGGAGGGAAATGCCGATAGCATTTGCCAGTCTTTACCCCGCGATAACTTGTTTCATAAAAAATATACTAAATATTTAGAGACAGTTAACTCGAAGCCGAAAATTGGGAGAATGTAAAAATTTCATACTTCAATTCACCAGCTTCTGCTGTCATCGCTTTTACTGCATATGCCTGGAAACACGAAATTTTCGTATTTCCAGCTTATTTTCTGAAATGGATCACAATCAGTGGTAGACTCGGTTGAATAATTTGAAAGAACTGCAAAGCAAAGCGCACTAAAAACACAAACCATAGTCGTTTAGCGGTAATCAAATTTTGCAAATGAAAATGAAACCTTCGATCAAACATTTCGATCAAATATCAGAAATGTACAAAATTCTTATTGGCATACTCAAAATGAAAAATACGAAGTTTCTATGAAAAAGGGAAAAATGAATTTCGCGTACAGCTGCCCTGCAGTCGTACACGAAAACGAATATCGGCTTCTCGTTTGCTTAAGCTTGTTTCGGTTCGTTTTTAATAAACTTGTCGATTTCCAACACGGGTGGAGATTTCATTATCTAACAGAGTAAAAAGAGCGCAGACGAAATTCTACCAGATTTTTAATCAAACGGCGTTCGTCCCAGCTATTGTGCCAGTCCATGTGTAAAAATTTCACGATCATGCGCAAATCGAACGCGAAATCTTTCTGGATTACCTTAAAAACGGCGTAACATTCGAAATGGGATTTCTCGATTAGTGCGACGCCACTGTTGGCGTTAAAATTTCTCGATCAACGTTACGAGTTTTCAAACAGGAATATGTGTTGAAATTTCATAAAAGAGATCAGTGATTTTACAAAATTTGAATTAAGAGACCAAATGTACTTCGTTTAAAAATAAAATAAAAAGTTTTGTTTAAGTACAGCTGTTAGCTATAAAAATGTTGACCCATGAGACGTGGTTTGTTTTTTAATATTTAAAAACGAATTTGTTAGTGAATATGGTGAATATTCACGGAATATTTTACCCATTGTTTAATATTCATATTTACATTTTTATGACGCTGCTAATGTTGGCAAAACACCTCGTCGCGGTTAGAATAATCGCGTTTCCTCGGGAGCAAGTATACGACTAACTGTCGCGCGTGTGGAGATAACTTAGCAGCTGGTTAGGGGACGAATGGGAGGTCGTGACGTCTGGAAGACGAGCGGCCGGTGCAAATTTTGATGAAAATGAGAATACCGCGCGCAGTTATACTGCGAGCACTTCATTTGTGGTTTCCATGGAAATGAAACGAGTCTACGCGCGAAAAGTGGGAAAGAGCGAGGCTGTGTGCCGCGAGGGGAGTTTGAGTCGAGGGGAGGGAGTTGGAATAAGCCATATGACGTGGAAATCAATAAGACAGAGTTTGGAAAATAAAAAGAAAAAATGAACGGCATCGCGATTCACGTCTGGCGAAAACACCGGGATGAAAATAAACGAAACGAAGTTGGAGCTGATTTACATTGACAGGGACGAGTGGTATCGCCAGTGGATCGCGCGTCAACTTCCTTCTTCCGTTACGTAGGAATCTTTCTCTGTCGACCATTTTCTATTCTGGTTGGTCTGAAACCACTGCTCTGATTGACAGTTGAAGAGTGAAGCAAAAGCACTAAAAAATTATGAAAACTTCAAGAATATTTTAACCTAAACAGAGCGTAGCATAAACCTAGCCAGGTCTTAACCTGAACCTAGCAAGGGCCTATCACGAACCTAACCACAGGGTCTAACACAGGGTCCAACATAAACCTAGCCTGGACCTAACATAAGCCTGGCCAGGTCGTATCATAACCCTAGCAGGACCTAATGTAGACCTAGCAATAGCCCAGCGTAAACCTTGCAAAGACCCTACGTAAACCGAACTAGGAACCAGCATGAACCTAGCCTGGGCATAACCCAGACATAACCAAGACTTACCATAAACTTAGCCAGGACCTAGCATAAACCAGTTTGCATTTCCACATTTTGCTTTTTGTCACTTACACTGAGAAGTGGAAAATAAAAAACTGTGCGAAAGTGAGAAGCATTTTAAACAAGGTTTATTTAAAATTTAAATCATTGTGCGTAGATAACCAACTATTTCAAATGATAACAAGCTTATTTTCCATGGACGAATTTAGCCAAACCTTATAATAATCCTAATGCAGTCTCCTTCATTAGTGCTTTATTGATTTTCCACGAGAGTTACGTCATTCAAATAATAGACAATGAATTATCCAAATCAACCACACTGCTGCATGCAAAGGAATCATTGTGAAAGCACCAGGCAATTGCTTCACGCCTCTGTCATTTATAAAGAGAACGTGTTAATCATCAAGAATCACACTTTCGATGCTTCCGTGATTCATTGATTTTCCTCGAGTTGCTTCGAAGGTTCACGCTCGTTTTCACCTTTGACGACAGCCCAACAAACGCCTTAGCATGCGAGCCATGCTTTAGAAAGGTGATGCATAAGCATAGAGCGCCTTTAAAATACACGCTGGGTGTGCGTGGCGACCATCAGACTCGCCTAACACCTTAATGCTTCTTATAGCAAAACTCGACGATTATCGATTGAGTTTCCTTGCACACTGCCGAGGAAATTCTCGCTCTGTTTACTTCTCTTAGCCTTCGTAAATGGAGAGCGATTTCAGATATGTTTCTTGGGAATATCTGATTGGAGGCTTTAATTAGCAAAACACTGGGATTTTTTGGCCTTCAGAACTGGTTCCTTTTTCAGCCAGTAGCTCGCAGATCAAAGTACCAACATCTTGGGCCTTCTGTACAGATTTATGCAGTATACTTGCTCCATCCCCCAACCTCCATTTACGTTTGCACAGCGGGCTACATGTTTGCTACATTACTTTTATCTGTTATTCCTCGAAGCACAGTAGGTATGGCTAGCAGAAGACCGTCGTTTCGCTTTATATCCCGGGACTGAAACCCAGCAGCAGAGCCAATGCGCAATATTCATGACAGACAGATGGCTGGCAATAATAACCGAAGCCGTAGCTGGGAGCACAGGCGACCGGTTCCCACGGAAAAGCGATAAGGTGTCAGCCGTGGAAAAGAGCGCGGCTTCTTGCGAGACCTTTGCAAAGAACAACGGGGGTGACGACAGGGAGCGCGTCGGATTTCGCGGAGCACGCGTGACAGCCGTTTTTACGTCCCTGAGTCAGTTGGCGAATGAAATTTCGCACAAAAACAACGCGAGACGAGCTTTTCACGTGAACTCATTCTGTTTGCCCGTTGCAAATACACGGCCCGACGTATCCGTTTGACTGTGCAGACTCTCCTCGATTCGCAGACCTTTTAATCTTAAGGCCACTCCGCTTTTCATCTTCCCCCGTTTCCCTTTGCGCCAGCTTCCTCGCTGAACCTTTCGATCCCTCGAACGGTTTCGGCTGAAACATTAATAGAGACTCATCGAACTGGTATTCCACCATTTTTCGAGAAATTGAGTCCCTTGGCTTGGTTTGCTAACTTGTGTAAAGTGTTGTAGGAAGGATTCAATGTAGGTTCCCTGACTTGGGCTTTTCACAGAGTGAATGAAATGTGAAGCTGTTGAGACTTTTTTTCCAGATCTCGAGACTTTTAAGAGTAAGTGTCTTAATTTGTCGCTCATCTTGAAACCCTAGCTATAGAATAGGTAGAAACCCAGATAGACCTACTTTCATTGCTAACAATATTGGAATCTACTTTAAGTAGTTCGGCACTGACTATTGTCTTCCTTTTCAACCATCTGCAATAAGTACTCACCGACAGACAATATCTGTATTCGAGATGAATCCTTCATGCTGCCAATTGTGTAGGACCAGGTTCTATATATATGTGATCCCAGTAAGCACTACTTTTGAATAGAGTGTTTAATTAGCAGAGGCAAATAGCTGCTGTGCCTAGCCTTCAAGAAGGCAAGGTTAGGTTTTACGCAACAGGTACACGTCGAATTATTGACCAGTCGGTTTGACACGAACCAAGGACTGAATGCGTGAGTGTGCGAAGTGCACGCACGTGTGCACTAACCTCACACAGAATTCAGGCGGTCTTCCTCGACCCACGAGTTGGAGGGAGCCAGTGTGTACACAGCGCGGAATCAAATGTAGCCGCAATGATGGCGATGTGTATTCTCATTTCCAGCGTATTCCCACATTCTGCTTGCACAGGAGTGCATTAATGCATGCAAAGGATTCCGTTGAGCCCGGCTACAGTCTAATTTCGCGGTGTCCTTTATCCTGCGCACCCCTATCCCGCCTTCATGCTAACAGGACGCTCTATCATCGGAAATAGAGATGTTCACGCGGAATTTATGGAATTCATGGCGATAATCGACCACAAAATTTACTGCGTCCGTCATCGACTAGTTTTGATGTACATTCTTAGGAATATATCCACTCGAAAACCACAGGGGACCTCGATGATACTTTGTGGACACGTGTGGAGGACGCATACGTGGGAATACAGCGTAGCCTTAACACAGGTTTGATGACACCCTAATGTTTTCTTGAAAGCAGCGTTATCAAATCGAGGCAATAATGGGAGAACGTAAGATGCAGTGATGGACGTCATGAGTGAGCTGAAGATGAATGACAGAAAGGTGCCTAGTTTGTTTTAGTTAGAGTCTTCAGTTGGTCCTAGTTGGAGTCTCGGACTTGTTCCTCTTAGGGTCTCTGGTTGATCCTAATTAAGGCCCTTAGTTGATCCTGGTTAGGATTTCTAATTGGCTCTGGTTAATAACTCTATTGGTTCTAGATCTGGTTAGTCCTAGATAGGGTCTCCAGCTGGTCTTAATTATGGTCCCTCGTTGGTCCCACTTACGGTTCTTAGTTGGTTCTAGTTAGGGTCCCTAGTTAGACGTAATATGTGCAATCTAAATTACTTAACAGAATATAACTAGAAGATTCCTACCAACAAGGTTCATTGAGAACCATATCTACAGTCCGAGTATCTAGCTCGGCAAATTGATTTCATAGTATTTTTATTGAGTAGTATTCTCTTTCGAATCTCCCTTATATTGAAAGGTAGATCACGATGGAAAACATTATCCTGGCTTAACGGTTCAAAGCAACATTCTTCTGTTCACCACGTATGATCACATCTGTGAGATGATTCGCAGGCAGTGGGTAAAGGGGAGGGGCACAGGATGGTGAGGAGACGTTTCGCTTTGCAAGCAACCTCTGTTCTTCTTTTCCTTATTCCGTCTCGTTGCGTTTGAGGGACGATAACTTATTTATTTCGGAATGATAAATCGCGCGGAGCATGGGTGGTACAAAGGAACGTTGGAGACAGTAAAATGCGACATTGGCAAATATTTACATAGACCGACAGACATGGGAAAAATGAAATGAGAGCATAAGTGTGCTGCGGCAGGATTCCTTAAAATGGAACAGTGATAGCACTATCACGAGATATACACGTGTCTCCTACTTGGAGAACAGTTACGTTAGCCTTAGGTAGCCTAACTAGCCTTACGTTGCAAGAACGTCAGTGAGCAACGAGCCTATATCGAGGAAATATAGTATACTTCTGTCATGTTTGTCTATCATATGGGAATGAATTCTGTTTTCCAATAAAGATTTATTAACACGATTCACATACTAAAGAGTCATTATCAGAGTTTCGAAATTCCTAACAGCTCTCTGAAGAGTAGTCAAAATTCGATTAAGCCACTCGGTCCATCGTGAACAAAGAATATCACGAACCGAACGAGCGTGATATAGAAGTCAGACGGGGTGAAAAAGGCAAAGGAATTGAATGGACAAATTCGTTTCCGCGTGGCGCAAAATTACGGAGGTCCGATTACGAGCACAAAAGACAGGGGATATTAACGATTATAAGGTTATTTTAATATATGTCGCGAAATTAATGCTCGATTTAAACAAAAGGCATAAAACTCGGCCGACGAATGCCCTGCCCCTCAGCTCCGCGCATCGGCCAAACAAAAGAAAATAATTTTGGAATTTCGCTTCATAATACAGGCTGTACAACTTGACACGAGCAGCCATAAGTAGCGTCGCTCCCTCGTTTGCGAACACGAATTTATTTCTGCATTGTGGGGATCCACGAGTGTGTTCGGTTTCATTGAATCGAACGATACAAAAGACCGCCAACGTGTACTGCTCCCGACCCCCTCCTCTTCCCCCCACCACTCCCACTCTCCCCCTGTGTTTGAAATTTACGCAAATCGCGTATTAAAACCGCAAAATTGCTTGTCAAATTGTACCGATACGACAAAGGCGAAAAACGGACGGTTTTATTTTTCGCGCTCTCGGAAGTTACAGAAACGACTGATCGGACAGCGTGTTAGCCACGCTCTGTTGGCTTGTTAAACGGCAGTTCAATGTTCCCATTCGCTGTAGGTCGCGCACTTCGGTTAGACAAAAGAAGCGGATGTTTAATGGAAAATTGTTTAAATAAGGAGTGTCGATTATTTCGGTGCAGTATTTATAGAGACGGTAACTTATTGAAACGGACAATTATGGGAGCAGTCATTTATAGAAAATGATTTATAAGGGTTGTGATTTGTAGAAATATTCATTTATAGAGTCTGGTACTTAGACTGTCTCAATAGACAGTTACTGTTACATTCTTTAGCAGATTAAGGTATATGTTTCAATAGATGTCTATGTCCTGATACTTGGACATTAACGCTAATTTTGTTTAATTTTAAGTATTAAATTCTAATGCATCTAATAAGAAGCAGACATGACATTAGAAAATAGTACAATTTGGAAATTCGTTTTATCATGAGGTACAGTAAATGTCCCAATATATGAGCGTTTCAAATGTCAAGTGTCCCGAAAAATCGTAAATCTAAAAATGCATCTCCTGACACGTGAATTGCGTCGCAGTAGCTGAACCATTCACGTGTCGAAACATGTATTTTTAGGTTGCGAACTTATTGAGATATTTGACATCTTGAATGCCCATGTATTGGGACACTTGCCTTACAATTATGATAATGCTACTTTAAGATGTTTTCACCGCGTTCTGAATATATGCTAATTTTATTTAATTTGAATCTTGAACTCTAGTTTATTTACAGACAAAAAGTGGCATCATGAAATAGTGTACTAGCTACTGATTCGCCATAATTTAAGTATCAAAGCATGCATTTTTAAATTGTACGCATACTAGAACATTTGACTCCTTAAGCGTTTGTGTATTGACTCCTTCACACCAACTTCAAATTAAATTCTAAATTTTTGCATGAAAATATAAATCCATAAAAAAAAACTTCGACACAGATAATAAAGCAAAATCTAGTTGCCCATTTTTCTTTTCAATTTTTCAAATCCTTATCGTAAAACATTCCCCAAAAAGGGAAAAGAATATGAACTCGCGTTTTCCCTCGGTGGAAATTCTTGCTGGGACATTATTTAATCGACAAACCAGCCTGGGAGAGCGCACGATTTATACGTTTGACCGTCGAATCGCGTATAAAAAAAAGAGAAAAAAATGCATTGGCAGAAGATCCGTCAGCCCGCTTGTATTTCGTTTACAGTTTTTATTTTTATCGATGCTCCGTTCTCTCCAAACTCTCCTCCCGATTTCTATATATCACGCTGGGAACATTGTTTAACACTATTGTTTGTTTCGATATCGTATATCGTAGTGCTGCACCCATAAAAGCGAAACGCCGCCGCGCTGGCGGTAATTCGTGAAAAAACATTACAAAATGCCCGTGCAAATATCGCGAAACGTGCAAATGTCGTCACGAGGCTCTTTTACGACCGCGGCACCGTGTCGCGAGAAAAATATGATTAGCGGAAACGACGCGCGATGCCAAGACGCGATACGATAATTCAATAATTTAGCAAAATTATCATGTTGCGCTGGGTGTTTTTCAAACATTAATTTTCCTCCCATTTTTCTTCCCCTTTTTTAAAAAAGGAACTTATCTCTGAGATTTCTCGTTGTTTGTCAAAGGTGAGAGCGAGAGGAGTTATAGATGTTTCCAAGAATGAGAGAAAGTAGAAATGCAAATCATTAATCTTTCTTAACCGAACACAGGAGTAGACATCTAAAGTGACAGGCCTATCATTTAGAACGAATAGCGAATGAAAGAATAGTAAAAAAAGATTTCGGTACTTTCGTAGGACCTGACGACTCTTAGATATTTCTGATACGAAAGACAGCTTGCTGGAAACTACTCTAGGCATCCGAGCAATTTCCACCTCGTCTCCTTCCTGTGATTGCTAACTATCATCGCAATTTCTCCGAAAACCTTTGGGAGAAGCATCGAGTCCCGTCTAGTCGACTGTTAAGGCTGCTCTCTCGACCGATTTACAGGTCGGTACACGAGCAAAAGATGGATGAGCCGGTTTATAGACAGAATCGTGCCACGCGAGGCTGAGGCTTACGTAAACGTCTCCGCTTTACGTAATCCTTGTCCAGGATGGAGGTAGAGGAGCACACATACGACACCGAGAGATCTCCTCATCGCTTTGTAAGCGACGGAGCGTCACAGAGCTCGTCGATTCCCGGTATGAACGATTAGATCATTCTTTCCCTTGAGTATCACTCAGAATGTCCATCGTTCAAATTGCGCTAACTGAGGCAGACTAATTAGAGGAGTTCAGGCTTATTTATGTGTTTTGAAGTGAGTACTACAGTGATACCTTATGGGGCGTTTAGACTAGGCGAATGAATGCTCGTTCTTGTCCTGCCTTCAGCAATATTGTAGGCTGGCAATATTCCTAGGCTAGACCTAACTTACACCTAGTCTAGGTCTAACTCACAATCAGTTTTAGCCTAGACTTAACTCAGACCTAGCCTAGACCTTACTTCAGCCTAAAATCGTCATAGTGTAATCCCATTACTAATATAAATACTGTATTTAATTACCATGCCTGACATAGCTCAAACCTAGTCTGGATGTAGCCTAGACCTATCTCAGATCTATCTTGGACTTGATTCAGACTTAACCTAGACCTGTCCCGGGCCTAGATTGTACCTAACTCTAAACTAACTGAGCTATCTCAGTCTTACTCCATACTTTGTCAACAAATCGCCATAGTTTAATCCCACCACAAATATAACAGTTTCTATAGCAGCAGCAGCGAGTGGAAGGATGAAGTGAAACAAGTAATGCGTCAGATCCCGATAGTTGCAGACAAGCAACGTGTCACGGTCGATTCTCGTCGTCGTTGGGTCAGTTTCGGTGTTCTCTCGATGTCTTCCGAGAATGACGGGGGACGGCGACGACAGCGACGACGTCGTGGCTCCCTTTGGGAGTAACCGAGGCAACACGCCGTGGCATAGGAAAACAGTAATCACTGAGTAACTCGCAGGAAGGCAAGGAGGACTCGAGAGAAGGTGTTGGATCGAGTTGGTTGTACTGTAATACAGGCCGCAATGCATACAAATGTCATTTCCACCTCTCGAGGACTCTCTTCCTTTTCTCACCTACTCCTTCCTTCCTTCCTTCCTTCCTTCCTTCCGTGAGTCGGGTGTTTCGAAGCCACCTGGCCTATATACATACAGGGTGTTTCGGTAACTTCATTAGAAGAAGTTCTACGCGAATGTATTCATGATATCCTCTCTGAATACGTTCACTGTCTTATTCACCCAGCTGAGTATTTCTAACTGTCGTCAGTGAATTCCGGGAAATATTGGAGGACTGATAAACAAGATTTATTAGCGTCGAAGGGATGCTGAAATTAATTTCCTTCGCGTCGAGTAACTGTACAAGTTTGTGCTTTTGAACTGTGTTTGGTATGCTCCTTTTGTTCTTTTCCTTTGTGATTGGTTTGATAGAGGAAGTAACTTAGCGTATCAGGTATTGTCCTTTTCTTCTCTTAGATAAGTGGTCGAATATTTCGTTTTTACGTCGAAAATTCAAAATAATAGAAAAAGAAGATTTAATCCAGGTCTAACCTCGACCTAACCCGGACCTAACCCTTGTCTATCTTGGACTCAACTCAGGCCTAATATAGATCTAACACAAGTCTAATCTATTGATGTATTTTCACACTAAAAGAAGCTAGAAATTAGGTATCTTAAGTTCCAACTCATTATACTTGAAGTACAACTTATTTAATTTACAAACAGAAACTTTTTCAAGATGGTTCAGTTCCTTCCCTAAAAAAAGACTTCAAAACGTGGCAGAATAAGGTTTATTCGGGACACCCTGTATACAGCTTGGTTCTTCGATTCGATCGTGGGCGTGAGAGTAAGCAACATCGCGCCTCTGTACGTGTCTATCGAATCCGCTAACAATGAGATCTAATATCGTCTACCGAATTATGCAGCTCCTTCCGTACACGATGCCAGTCTTCTGGCGCAACATGCCTCCACCCCTGGCCACCTCCGACCGCCTCAAGCTTCCTGTACGGCTCTCGAGAGTAATCGAACTCGCCGTTACCACGAAATCGAAACCGGCGAATTTCTTCCGTCGACAGTCAGCTACGTGAACGCACGATACGAAACGATCCGCGCCACGTAGACGGCGAACGAGAACGAGTGCCTGGACAAAGGATATCGTGATGTTAAAGGAGCTCGCCTGGGCGACCAGTTCAATTTTCTGGCAGGAGGGAACGCGTTTCAGGATAATAGCGGGCGGAACGATCCGGTGTAAAAGATTTCACGGCTCCTTCTTAAGGATCGCCGTGCTAAACTGCGAGTTCCGGCGGTCCTAAAGTCTGTCTTTGACTCTGAACGTGGAACGAGTTCGCCGTCTGCTTCCTTAATTGTGGATACTAATTTCACCACTAGAGATTGTTGTTTGCTGGAGTATTTCGTTTGTTATGGAATAATTTAGAATTCTGGACGAGCGGATAATGTAGTTAGTTAGACAGTGGTTAATATAGACGGTGTTCAGGAAATTAGGGTTTTCGAAAATATAGTCTCGTTTTAGGAGGCTTTTTTATTCCTGGTTTACTGAACATGAAGAGACGTATTTATGTTTTGGATACTTGTTTGTGAGAAAACTGCGTGACAGTGAATTCGTATTGTTTAACCACCTGCCATACATTGAGCACTTCTAATAAGCAACCACTGTATGTTGAGCAACCTGTCATACATTGGGCACCTGTGATGAGCAACCTGTCATGCATGGTGAGCAACCTGCCATACATGGTGAGCAACCTGCCATACATTTACGCCTGTGATGCACAACCCGTTCAGCACCTTGACAGATGCATAAGCGCCCCGTAAGGAAGAATTTAGTTTTCATAAGATTTAAAGGCAGTTTTGAGTGAGAAAATTGACTACCTCTGTAGAAAAGACTCTGCCACATCATTTTAATTGATACAGCAATCTTAATGAAACAAATTTTAACAAATTATCTCCTTTTGATAGTTTTTTCATACAATTGACCTTTAATTCCGAAACACACCGTACCTCAAAATTTAAGCAAGCTTCTTCAGTCAGAAGCAAGATGAAAGGATCTCAGTGCACGAATCCTTCGAGATCGATTTTCAGGTGAACGGAATCACAGTAGAATGAAATTTCGTTCTTCTTTTCATTTTTGTCCTGTCGAGGCGTGTGCGTATGCAGATTTGACGTAACGAGATCCAGAAAGGTGGAGAGGGCGCAAGACTGATAGTAACGCGATCAGCGGAAATAGCGCTGGCGTATAGTCGCGCCAAGTTCCAGGTTCAGGATAAAGGAAATGAAGTCACTGAGGATCGTCCTTCTCTCTTCTTGACTGGCAATTGTCACATATATCTGGTGAATTTCTTCACGCGATTTCCATCCACGCGATAGGTCACGTGTGCCTTTCGTCGCTTCTGGCGCACGACCTTTCCCTGGCAACTGTCTAACAGATCTTCAGCGACGAGGAATTTTATTTCAGGATTAAAGCAACGTTTTATTATGAACTGCAGGACATGCACGAAGCGCCTTGGAATATAAATACGAAGTAAGATAAGGACTCTAGTAGCTGATCATGTCCAAGTACCTGAACACAAACGTTAATTTTATTTCATTTTGAGCTTGAATTTTCATATACCTAATAAAAGAACATAAAATAGTATATTCAGTTACTAAGGTGCATTTCAAGTATCTGGGAGTGCAGAAAAATAGCTAAAAAGGCTGCCCAGCTACTGGGACATTTGACATCTTAAGTGTCCAGGTACTGGGATATTTACTATATAGCCAAATGCAATGGGATTATAGAAAACTGTTGGTAATAGGATTTCTATTCGTTTCTGGGCGAGTTGATCGTATCAATGACAGGGAATCAATGGGTAGATCCTGTGTCTTGGACTGCCGCATGCTAATAGCGAAATGGTTGGCTAAGTAGTAGCAGGACAATAGAGGAAACTTGAGTGTCTGTCCTCGAACAAGGATCGCTTACGAGGGGAGCGCCATTTTGCTTAATCGTGCGTTGTCGAGCGAAGTGTAACTCGAAAGACACAATTAGAGCAGGTGGATTAGTCGGGTGATTATTATTCGGTGTGATAATTCACAAGAGAGACATGTCCCAAACTAGAAAATAATAGGGACCTTTAAAAAGGCTCTGAGTGATTCTATCTTACAATTTGAGCTAAGAATCTTTAATACCAGATCCTTAAAAAAGTCCTTGATGCTCAAATATATATATATATGGCGAGCGAAAAGAGGATAAAAAGATGCACAGCGCGTAGAATGTAATAAAATTGATCTTCGTTTTCGAGAAAATTAAACCCTGCATTTATTCCACTAACGACTGAAAAATTCACTTCCATTTGAATTTATTTTCGCTCCCGCAATATAGATCATCGTTTCTCCAGGAATTCGTTTCCTTTCGCTCCCAAGTTCATTACTTATCGTAATTTTACAGGCAATTTCTTATCGTTAGAATCTCACAGAAAAGCGATATTATCTTAGTAATTACTGTAATATTTCGTTATCGTGAACGCAGCGCGAGCAATAAAGTATCACGCGAAGGAAACGTCTAGCACAAATCTTGAAACCAAAACAAAGCCATGTTTTTAAAGATTTACATTTTCAGTATAAAGTAATCGATAGTTTAAAGATTCAATTATTGTGGCTTTACGTAATTTGTTTGCAATTAACTTTTCTCCGCTGTCTAGAGATTTCAGAGTGGTTATACAACCCACATTTGATGCATGTGCACGAGAGCAAGCAAAAGATAGGATAGAAATCGGTTGAAATAATAATCAGTTGCCGGAACGAGGATGACCACCACAAATACTGAGGACCGTCGGCGCTTATTGCCATTCATTCCCCGAGAACCGTCTGCATGGGTCCACGTTGGACCACGTAGACGTTTAATAACGCGCATATTACTCAGAAACGCATCGTACAGGCTTGTTTACTCAGGATTTGTTAGCGCTTCCTTGCAATTTCGGTGCATAGAAGGGTTTCGCTGCAACGAGAACGTGCTCGGCTAGCTGTTAGCTTCGATGCATGTTTTATCGCATTTCGGATTACTTTGGCGGTGCCTGAATATTTTCTGAGCCGAACGGAACGGCTTCAGTATATAGCCATTTCTTTGCTTGAACAGTTAGAGTGAATTATAGAAGGTAAATTTATAACGAAAGTCTGATTCAAACAGTGCTGTCCTCCTGGGAGCGGAAGGTATGATAAGGATATGATAGTTGCTGATTTTTATTATAAGTAAGTTTACCTAGTGGCTAATGGGACATACAGAGTGTCCCAGTTAAATGGGGGAAAAAGATACAACATTTCATCTACAAATGTCTAATAAAGTCTAGGGTCTTGCATGAACATCTAAAACACTATTGTTATTCTGTGATTGTAATTATTAATTCATCTTTAAAAAAGTTGTAGTCATCTACTTTAGATAATTTTCAGATAACTTTTACACAATCTTAAAAAATCCTTAGTCCTTTCTCCAGTTTCTAAACAACTCTAAAGCAGGTTCCGCCAAACCCTATTTTACAGAGTACAGCCTTCACTGACTGTATAGATCTCTCAACAAGCCCCACAAAAGGAACAAATAAACGGGCAACAAAAACCGCCACTTAAATTTTACATAATCCCCCCATTGCCACTTATGTACTGCGCTGCATCCGCGATATTTCCTCGCGCTTTCAGCCGCTCTCAGTGACTTCCAGAAAATTGTAACCTCCGTCAGAGGCAATAAACCGGTCGGGCACAGGCGATTCAGTAGGACGTATCAGCGCTGTAGAACAGTCGATTGCGCTCGGAATGGTGGCATAACACGCATCGCGTGTAACGTCGTGGCTAGCCAGCTTCGACTGGTTTCTCGCGTTAAGGCCATATTTATACTTTCCCGAGCAGGGAAAAGGATTCCTCATGGGAAGCTGCGCGGATCCACGGCTCGACGCTCGAAACAGAACAAGAGTGAGAGAACCGCTTATCGCGGCGCGGTTTCTCTCCACTGTGTCTCGATTCTACGCGTGTACCAGCCTCGAAACGTCTCTCACGGGCTGCTTTACGACTGTCATCGCTTGTTTTTCCCCTGTCCTGGACAATTCCAGCTAACTGCCGCGATTAACCCTTTTGAGCGATAACAGCGGCTCTCTGCTCGCGATGGCTCGCTGGGAAGCGGTGCCCGTTTATGGTCGACGTTGTTTGAATTGAATTAATTGATGCTGTTAATTGAGGCTGGAGGAGATTGAGAGTCTCGAGTCGAGGGATTTAGATACGCCGCGTTTTTAATTGTCGGGGAGACAAATGCCTGCAGAGAATCGGGAAGCGACTGAGGAATTTACAAGGTCTCAGGTGGTGAGCAACGACAGGGAGGCATGGGGAAGGATAATCGATTACTTTGTCAATTATTAACCGCCTTGTAACATCTTCAGTCCATTAAGGACCGTCAAACGTGGAGGAGTAAAGAGTTTTATTGGTAATACGAACGCCAGCAATCCGAGAGCTTATTTGTCTTTATCGATTTCGCCCGACGTGAGTTATTATGGTGCTCCCAGCCCATCTCTCTACTAAAGCCGCGTCTCGAACGAAAATCGTTCTGACGTGTTTTCTATACGTTTTATACACCTTCCTGCGCTGTTGTGTCTTTCGTTATCCGTCGGGAAACAATGGGGATTTTAAGGTTTTCCGCACGTCGTGTCGTTGGTTAGCCAGTACACCTTGGCTTTTTCTCAAACTGCTGCGAGTGTCAATACACCTACTACCTGGATTTTTGTATGAAGTCCTGTACGATAAAAGTTTAGGATTTTAAATTAGGAGCTTGTAGAAACTAAGCAAATGGAATAAATGGCCCTAGAGTACATGGTGTTTCAAAAAAACATGTCAGTACTTCAGAGACTGAATCGACACATTAAAATAAACAAAATATGTCATGTGAACATATGTCCTGTATGCCTTGCTACCCTAGTTATGGATGATTACAGATGTTCGTCTGTTTAGTAATAAACTAACTAAATGTTAGATCTGTTAAGACCCCGAGTCGCTAGAAAAACTAATCGATAGAAGAAGTAAAGCGCAATCAAATGGTGGGGATATGGCGTGAAACAGAATCGTGCGTTTTCACAGCAACAGCAGAGCGTGGTTATTAAAGTTAGCGCCGCGACGTTGCATGCTAACAGGCCGCAAATTAGGTGCGTTCGCAATTTAAGTCGAATTTCGAAACAATGAGGAACGCTTTCGACGCGAGCAATTTTACAGCGTACATTAGGTATTACTTTCCGACGTTTCCTGCAATTCCAGCAATCTCGTGCCGCCTTAATTCCTCCCCAATGAATAATCGCGCGACGCCACGGAGAAAACGTTTCCGCGGAGATTGCAGAGCGCCTTGCGCGCCTTTCGCAGCTCGCAAACAATCCGAAGATCCCGGGGTCCCTTTTGCGAAAGGATGTTCGTGTTTCGTCGCAACGCGAATTCTTGCGAGATTGAGAAGATTTTGTTATTGTGCCACAGTGTTGCATAGTTCTTCTATATTTTTCCCATAGACGCGAATGCATCTTTTAATAGACCATTCATAACAGATAATAGATAACAGATAACAGATTACAGATAATAGATGGTAGATAATAGATAACAGATGATAAATAGCAAATAGTAGATAGCAGATCATTGATAATAGATAACAGAGATAGTTGGTAGCAGATAATCGGCAACAGATAGTAGATTATCAGGTTATGAATTGTAGATAGTAGATAATAGATAATAGGTAGCATATCATCATTACTAGATAGTAGATTATAGATACTGGATAGTAGATAATAGATAATAGATAACAGATAATAAATAATGAACAATAAATATGAAAATGCAGAATTCTAAGTACAGAGATATTTGTTTTAAAAAATGATATATATTCAGTGCTTACATCTTACTTTTTAACGTAGGATTTTATGTCATACAGAGTTGGATTGCGAATTACAATTTTCACGGGGATTGTACAATTTATTCTGAATTGCGTTGGACACATATTGATACACGATCCCTTCCAAGAGCATAAAATTGCTCTTTTTAAAGAAATAAAATCGCAACGTGTACAAGCGTTTCGCCCACTTCAGCGGGGATTGGTTCAGTATAGCTGCAATTTGCTCTCCGGGCAGAGTAATTATTTGAACGTGTTTCAATGAAATAATTGTCTGAAATAATATGTAGAACAAATGTTGGCAATAATGAAGAACGGGCTGTATCGAATCGTCTATAAGCGATCGTATTGGATTACATAAATTTTGAATGTGCCCGAATTCACTCGCGATTAAATGATGATGCATATATGCATTTTCATAAATAATCCGAAATACCTCTTTGCCTGAGCGAGACTGTTATGACAGTCTGTAAATATTTGATCTCCATAAAGTAGTATTGAGACTCGAAAAACGGCATTGAGAGATTCGAAATAAATCGTTCCAAATATTTTCGAAGTGTCAATATGAGATCTGACAATATCATTAAATTATCTCGTAAGAATAGTGACTGAAAAATTCTGACAACAGTCGCATTTATGTTTCATTTCCACGATCTGTATCGTTTCACAATTCATTGCTAATGAACTTATAACGAGAGATAAGTCGTTGCCATTAACGCTCATAGTAGCTTATTTTTGTTTCATTGAAAGTATGAGTAAACGTGAAAAGCAGATACTGATTAATTAATTCTCGCTCGCATTAAATGATTGAAAAATGTGGTGAATATAATATCGAGCCCATAATTAGGGAATATTTATCGTCAGAAATTTTTCATGTCACTCATAGTAATTTCAATTTTATCTCACGCATCACTTATGACTAGACTGCAGATGTTCATGCAATTTCATATTTTCATAAATACAGTAAAGAAATAGAACCTAAATGAAAATAAGCTTTATCTTTCACATATCATAACCTGCACTGTATTCTTCATACTTTCTGTATATCTGAATACAACATTTCTAATTTCCATAAATGCGTAAAAATCCACAAGCAACTTATGACCAAATCACCAATCACCAAAAGTAAAAATTTCACATAGAGTCGTCCAATTAGTCGAATCTTTGTAAAACACCAAGTCCTAGTCCACCCTTTGAGCAATCATTTCTCTGACTCCGTGTGCCTCGGAGGCATCACAGCTCCTCAAATCCGATACAAGCGAGCAACCGTGTCTAGCACGCAACAATAGGCGTCCGAAGAATTCGCACAAAGCGAGGGCCTGAATGACGCCGCCTGTGAATCGTTCATATGTCTTATGGTGCATGAATGAGAGCAGGCGACGTCGCTGGATACTTCCTCTCTCCGCGTCTCCATTATGTCAGGCTCCCAGGGAACGAAGGTCGTGGCACAGTACACAAAACAAATATGCTGGGACGTCGCCGACGACGACGGCGGCGTCGACGACGAAAACAACCACGAGCACGGCTGTGGATGTGGGTGTACGTGTAGGGCAGGCGTTTCTCTGCGGAGGAAGCGGCTCTGTAACCTGTTGCTCCATTCTTGAATTTGTCTAGGTTAAGCCTCTTTGCTGTCCCAGCGGCGCCGGACGGCATATAAGTTCGTTACTAATTCATCCCCGCGAATTCGGGAATCACGGCTGAGGGAAATCCGATTAGCGACACCCTGCCAACCATCTTCCGCTTTCTTCCGCTACAGCCTTGCTTTTTGCCACCTTTTTGCCTTGGGATTGCCTGGGAAGCCGCGTTTGGACACTTTCAACTCGCTTTGAGGGACTTTGCCTCGAGTGCTGCTCTGCCCTGGGACACTGGGACCTTGAACGTGTGGATTTTGTACCTTTTTAATTTGAAGGCTGGTGGAAGTAAAATACTGAGGGATTCTAGGTGTTCTCGAAGAAGCACTGAAGAATTTAGAACTTGAAGTATTGAACTATTGACGAATCAGGGAATCTAAGTCTACGAATTAGACGTAGCAAAGGAAGTAGAATAAGCCCCAAGTCAGACATAGCAGAACTGGTAGAATTAGTCCCTGGTCAGACATAACAAAATTAGTAGAATTAATCCAAACACAGACCCAGGAGAATTATTACAATAAATGTCAAGTCAGACACGGGATATTCAGTAGAATAACTCTTAAGGCAACCATGGCAGAGCTAGTAGAATAAGTTCCAAGTCAGACTTAATGAATCTAGTAGAATAAGTCCTAACCCAAACCTAGCGAAATCAGTAGAATAAGTCCTAAGTCAGACCCAGCAAAGTCAGTAAAATAAATCCTTAATAGATTCTCTTTACACATGTATAAAAGCTCCTTAAAATTTCTGACACGTGGTGTCAACCACCTTGTATACTAAATAACTGTTGGATTGCAAAACTAAAATATTGAACAACTGAAATATTACACAACCAAGAAACGAAGACACTGAAGTCTGACCATGACACGAATGAATCCTTTGCACCACTTCCCAATCAATTACATTCACGAGGAGAATTCTAAAAATGAACCATTATCATGCAACAACTACCTCTGCAGTATTTACGTGAAACTGACACTGTTTCAAGGGATCTAAATTAAGCTCCACACCCAAGAAAGGTCAGGTTCGAATTTTCATCGATTATCTAGCTACAGATGAAATAAAACCTGGTGAAATATTTGACCCACCATCGGGTAGAGGAGCACGTAGGTGTGCGTGAATGAGCCTCACGCTTATGTATACGTGTCGCGTTGTCAGTCGCACATGCGAAAGTGAAAGTTCGAGGCTGATGTACGATATATATTCTGTCGTTCCCATAACATCGATGAGAGTCGAACGAGCCATAATACGGCGTCGAGTGTTTTCTGCGCGGATACACTCAACTCCTAGGCACGTCTGTTTAATTGATCGACCATCGAGACGATTCAACATAATCTCGTTCATGTCGAGAATGGAAAAAAGAGGAAAGAGTATTGAATCCCTCACTTTCAGAAATTGGAGATCATCCATCTTATTTTTAAAAGAGAAATTTCTGCTCTGAAAATATTCATGGAAAGTAGATACATTTCTAAAACCGGTTCTATCCTTTCGAGATATCAACGATATCGAATTGGAAGTTTCACAAAGTCAGCTAAATAAAAAATATTCAACGTCACTACAAGCATCACTTGTGTAAGATATATATCATTTTTCCTCGTCAAAGAAAAAATAAAAGAATAACCCATCGCACTGAAAACAAGTGGGTTTAACGTTTAAAAAAAAAAACTTGTTCCTAAAAGAGTCACCACGAGGGAATGAAATTCCAATTAATCGCCTGGAATCTATAGCAGTCCACTACTCACAGCATCCACGTCCATCGTTTAATACCAGCCAGTCCCCGCTTTAATGAAACACGTAAGACCACTGAGCCGTTAAATAAAACCAGAACTCGGCAGAGTCGATGCTGTGGCATGCGGAAAAGCGTGCAAAACTCGAATTTATCTAGCTTCATCAGCTCGAAGCTGACCAGCCTCGGTCACTGGCTTGAGTTTGTCCCTCGCCAGCTGGCCTCTATTATGCGCCGAGTTACATAAGTGGATCTGGCTGTTTTGGCTTGCAAAGAGCGTGAAAACACTTGCACGACATTGACCTCCTTGCCAAATAGTTCATATTCAAGAGTGACACGCTGTTTTAACAAACACTGAAGGCATTTCGTTCGATTCTTCCATTTGGTAGTCTACTTGGACACGTTTTGAGTAAGGGGCCCTCAGGGTCTAGGAATTTGGGACAGGCTTAGGCTCTGGAGTGAAGGTGATGAGTCATGTTTGATGATGGAACGTGTCTGGTTGAGTAATCGTGATTGTACTGAAGAATTGCGAAATAAGTAATTTGTAGAGTTGAAGAACTGTACAGGGCCAAAATTAGTCAGTTTTAATAGTCTCAAAAGTATATCTGCACTTCAGAGTCAAAGTGAATTAAGTCAGATAGGAAAGGATAGGAAGCCCAGATGTGTAAACTACGAAGAGGTACACATAGGGACCAAATATCAAAATGAATCTAAAAATATGGTTTTTTGATATTACTCTAACTCGCCAATTCAATTAAAGATAATTAGTAAAGTCTAAAGTTTGTAAAACCTTTTCTACAAAATTTGGAACCAAATCACCAAAAGAGCATCAGAATAACTATAAAAGCAGTTTTAGAATCTCCAGAGCTCCATTTCCAAAGTACCGTTCTAAAGATCACAATTTATGATAACAATATTCTCCATCAACTCAATGTCTCCATACACTTCTCCACCTAGCCTCCACCCTGTACCAGGATACACAGAATGAACGATCGCAGAAATCCGGTCAGAGGTCGCACAACATCGATTAATATCCTGACGCTGGTGCCCTAGGCGCGTTACTCTTTCTCTCGTTACAGTCGCTCCATCGAGAATAGATTAACCCAGGGCGGATGGTTCCAGGATTCCCGGGGCGCGTTGAAGTTCCCCGGGGAACGAGGCGGCGGTCATAAAGGGGATGAACCGCGCCGCGGGGACGCAGCGCCGTCAAAAGTTGTAAAAATTAAATGAGCGTCGATCGATCGATCCCTCGTCCCTTCCCCGTCGAAATTCCCTGATTGAATTCTAGAAGTCCACGTAGGATGGTACTTATTACTCGCGAGAGCAGAAGAAAAGGGCGAATGCGCGGAGGGTGGTTCTGGAGGTGGAGCAGAGAGGGTTGACGAAGGAGACACAAGGAGAGTCGTGGGGGACGAGCCGACGGCAGTAACCCAGGGCTCTAAAACTAAAGCGGCAGCTCTGACAATTTCGATTTTACTGTCGCGCGCCCCCCCTGATCCCTCTCGTCGCTGGAAAAAGCCCGGCTGCTCGCCGACGTCAGGGATACTCACGTCCTAGCTGGCCCATTCGCATTCAATCGCTCGCCCAGATACAACTAAATGCACAGGGTGATTCGTGAAACTGGCACGATCCGCTACACCAGGGGCAGCTTTCCTCGAGCTAATGCCTACCCCCTTCTCGCCGTTTATTAGCACGCGACCAATGCACGGGCACGGTTCCATTCGCCTCTTGGGTAAATGTATTTCCTTCACGACTGATGTCTCACTGGAATTCGCTGTGTGGATAGGTATGCGTTCAGTCTTTTTAAGTCGAAGATATTTCTGTAGTCAGATGGCGGAACCTGATATGTCACCTTTTTTCAAAATCGAGATGCGCTATTCTTCTTCTGTATCTATGTGAGACTGTTCAATTTGCAGAAGATGATTTCTCTACGTCACGTAGTTTAAGAAACAGAACATTCGTGACGTGTGGGTTTGCCTATTTTTAAATAGGCAAATGTCTCAGTACCTGGAAGCTTAATGCACCAGAAGTCCCAGTAACTGGGCAGTCTAAGTAGAAGGTTAATACATCTGTAAATCGTAAATATGGCATATCCAGAAAGCGTTTCAATAAGTGGGCAGTCTAAGTAGAAAGTTAATACAGATACAGATTGTACATATTGTACACCCAGAAAGTTGGCAACCTAAAAATTGCATATTCTAACACTAGAATTGTCCAGCATCTGAGTACACTATCTTTTGTTTTTTATTAGCTGCATTAGAATTTGAGCTTAAAATGAAATAAAATTAGTTTTAGTGACCAAGTACCAGGGTATTGTCACCTATTGGAACATCTTATTAGTAAAAAACTAAAAAAACGTGGCATATCAGGTTTCATCATCTAACTAAAAACTTGATTAGATACCTTCTCGATAGGAACTGCTTGATCTTCCCTGAAAAAATGAAATCTTTACCCTAATTCTCCCAACTTCAGCAAGCCTCTCAATTTTAATTACTCCATCGATTCAATCCCATCAAAAATACAGGGTTCTCACGTTTCGGACCGTCAAGTAGGAGCGAAGCAAACTCATAAAGTTAGTCTCCCCAGTGGAGTCTAGGGGGGTAGTTTTCTATCGCACCATCCTTGTACGTACATCGCGAGTGTACGTACTAAAGCTCTGTAGTTTACGGGGATTCTTGCAATTTCAGTTAATACTATAAAACCTTGGGCACACGTACGACGCTTGGGTCGTCAGTGAGCCAAGAAAGTCCGAGCACAACGTCGCCGTGTTTGCGCGAGCTTGCTGGTCGTGCTTGAGCGAGCTGCACCCCTGGACTCGCCTAAACTTGTCGATGGAAAGCTTCGCTTTTATGGCCTTTCGTTCATAGCGAAACGACCCTGGTCTGCTGCTACTGCTGCGAACGGGGGAAAAGGAGAGAGAGATTCTTCTCTGGAAGTCGTATTTGCCCTGCAATGACTTCTGGAATTTACGGAAAAATTAACTCGGCGAGGTGGAGTGGGGACAATGAACCGAGGGGTGAGTTTTTAAGACTTGAGTTCTGCGAACGAAGGATCGACAACTCCTAGAATTATTCAGGAGAAAAGGTGGTTAGGCATTCTTCGGACAATTTCCTTGATAAATTATGATTCACTACTGTGCTATATATCATCTGCAAGAAAAGGGTAGTTAAGGGCTAGAATAAAAGCACGAAAGTAAGGGGAATTTTAGCTAGAAAATAAACGTGAAAAATGATGTTACATCAAATCAGTGTACATATTTAATCTGAAGAGTATTCAGAAGAACTTTCAGATTTACGCTTAAAAGGGGGTTTAACTGCAGGGGTGGAAAAGGCCACTTGGTCTTCATGAAATTATGAGATATTAAATTCTAAAGCACCTCAGAGGCGAGTGACTAACAATATGAGAGGAGTTTTAAAATCTCACGATTTCAAGGGCTCAAATGTACCTTTTTGTAATTTTCCTTTTGTAATTCTCTACTATCTACGTACACAGCATAAATAGAGGATGGCGGAGACGTGTAGGGGCTGAAGCCGTATAAAGGGAGTAAAGCAAAGCTGAAAAAGAAGATAACAGCAGGAAAAGACGCACGTATGAATGCGACTGTATGTATTGTATTCTTTAAAGTGCATCGCGATGCGCCTGCAAACACGAGTATTTATTCGCGGGCAAACGCAGTAGGAAACGTTATGATATGTTTCCTACGTAAGGGTACGTTTATTACTTCTACGTTTTATCAGGTAAATCCGAGTTTTTCATAATAAGCAGACCATTTTTTATGGTCTCCCTAGAAACAATCTCCTGAAATATTTTAATATTCACAGTACAATCTTTAAATTTGAAAAAAAAGGAAGTGACAGGCACAAATTCTATTTAGGGAGATGCTTCACTAAATTATTTCATTCCTTTTTCAAATTAAAATTAAGCCTTTCGCGTGGAATTAAAATTTGATGAAGTGTCTTCCTTTTTCCGGCTACCTTCAGACGTAATGAAATTCGATTTCGAGTACGATCGAGGGAAAGAATCCCTCGAGCAAAAAGTATCGATGGTAAAGCTCGACAAGAACGGAACGAACAGCGGACATCGTGAGGATTTCAATAAAATTGATACCATTCCGATCAACGATAGCTAAAAATCCGTCTATTTGCATTGCTGGAAGGTAATCCACAAGCGACCGTTTATTATTGTTCTTTTTACAGTCTGATCCTGTATCGACGCGACGCACAATGACGTTTCGCGTTTACTAGTCCGAACAGGGGCGGTCTGCATCCACTGAAATGCGATTTTTTCGCGCGCGAGAGAGGACGCGTCGCCACATTCCGCGATACGCTAATCAACGCCTCTAATAATGCATCGGGACGCAATTGTATTTGGAATTCTCCTCCTCCCTGTCACGTTCGCTTCTTTGTCAATGGAACTGTCCTGGTAAATGGCATTGTAACTCGGCGATAAAAGTCGCACTCGATGGTGTGTTTTTCGTTGCAATATGAAAATATTAAAAATTCGGAGTTGATGAAGCTACAACACTCTCAGAGAGCAGTTTCAATCATTTCAGTCGTTTTCACACTGGGAACATTTGTTCAGGTTCAAAAGATACTTTGCATTTGTTATGTAAGTCAGGCCATCTAAGCAAACCTCCAAAAATGTAGTGCAATTAGGGTGTACAGATGTTTGAAATTATGGGTATTCGATCCTCGGGTTGGGTAGGTCACTAATTAGGTCAGGATCGAGAAGCTTATACTGGTACCTGAAATTTTCACGACATGTTCCTATGAATTTCGAGAACACGAAAATTTGTAATATTCAGGTACCTGGAAGTATATAATATTCAGGTACCTGAAAGTATATAATATGTACCTGGAAAGTACCTGGAAGTATATAATATTCAGGTACCTGAAAGTATATAATATTCAGGTACCTGGAAGTATATAATATTCAGGTACCTGGAAGTATATAATATTCAGGTACCTGGAAGTATATAATATTCAGGTACCTGAAACCATATTGTATTTAGGTACCTGGAAAGCATCGAATAATTAGGTATCCGAAATTTTGCAACGTTCGCGCACCTGACAATCTTGGTACCTGAAAGTTAGAAATGTTGAGATACCTGAAAGTTAAGTGATCTTCTGGTGCCATTAAATTTCGACTGCCTGAATTTCTAACATTCAGGTAATTGAACTTTTGGAACATTTACGTACCCATAAATTGTGATTACTCCAGTGTTTGTAATGTTCAGGTACCAGTAGTATTTGAGTTCCAACGCAATCCCTAGAAAGTTCCTAACCCTACTCTATCCCAAAATCTCGGGTACCCTCACATCCTTGTCTGTAGTTCGCCTGAAACTAATATCGTCAGATAGGACACCCTCGCCCATCTCTCTTCTAATTGATATTTGCCCGTGTCACGGAATAGATCTCGTCTGCATATGATACGAGAGGCCAATTGGCTGGAAACGGGTCTACCCAAACAAATTTTCAGCGTATTTCGCGAACTTTGCGTCGTGTCGGGAGGAAACCGAGAATGAGCTACGCTCCACGGGAAATATTCCAGTTTATGTAGGTGTCACATTCTCCATGCACCAGGATATTGTCGATGCTTCGGGGACGTTCTGCGTTTACGACACCGAACGAAACGAAGAACGATCGTCCTGTTGAAACAGCGAACTTTTACCCCGATCCCTTACCCCCTCCCTTCCTCCTTCGATCATTTCACGGTCATTTATGCCGAAATTATGTTCGCTGAGAACCGACACCTTTCGCTCGGACTCTGTTTGCCCGGTGATCCAATTAAAACACTCGCAGCTAGTTGCCGCGGATGATGTCCTTATTAATCCTATAAAAGTGAAGTACGTGTAACGAGCGCTCGCGCCAACTCCGCGGAATTAATATTACCGTCGACGGGCCGCGATAAATCAACTTTTACGACAGAACTCAAATAAACGTCGGGGCGAACTTTAAATTAAAACTCGCACGACTGCGCGCCTCTTGATCCCGCTTTCAACTGTCACCCGCCACGGTCGATTCCTTTTAACGCGATACTTGAACCTTTCTGTACGTTTATGCTCTTCAATCGTGGACACTTAAAAGCTCTCTTCGACACGGTGATCCTTCAAAACAGAACTATCCAAAATTTTTCGCAAACATCGCTGGTAGTTATAGTGAAACCTCGTTAAGTGATCACTATCAACCCATATTTGGGATTAGAGAGCGATGAGGTTTAATATAGAGAATTTTCAACATTAACTTAGAGAAATCTGAAGAAAAATTCTTATATTTGATGTTTATTTTTCATTGGACTAGATTCGTGAACACTTAACGAGTTACTTATAGGAGGAGAACAGAAATTTGTGAGAAGTCATTATTTCTGATAGTAATAATTTTGGACTTTTAAAGTTAGAAACCTCTGAAGAAGAAATCAGTTAAATGGGAGAAAAGTGAACTTATTTCTTCCCTCGTTCTCAGTTCACAAGTTTATAACATAACACGTACCAAGGGACTGTAAAAATGTGATTCTAAACCTAACCTTGAATTTCTCTGCTTAGCCTTTTTCACTCGTTAATAGTTCCCAATAATATGACATATCGAACGCATACCGAGGGAATGTGAAAAAGTGACTCTAAACCTAACCTAACATCTGACGCACTTAGCCATTCCCTTGAGAAGTGATCACCTGATTTGAACTTACGAAAGTGACTTCTCAGCTATTCGTTTCGTATCACTTAAGTCACCACCAAACCAGTATAAAAGCTCACCTCCGCTATAAATCGGTGGAAAAAAATTGTATAAAAATCATTTCTCCAGAATTCTTTCTCCATAACTTCTCGAACCGAAGAGTGTAAACGTTCTCAGCGAAGTGTCCTCGTCGAATTTCAAATTGGTCGATGGCTCGTTGCATCGAGCGCGGAATATTGCCTCCAGATTCAGCTGCCGCCGCGTGTTTACATTCCCTGGAGAAGGTAAGTGACGGCGTGAGCGTCCTAGGGGTCGTACGTGTATTCGTGCCCCTGCCTGAAGCCACGGATTGTGCGGCGGGGTTGCGAAAAGCCGTGTTATCTCGAATAATACGGTTATGGCGAATAATCGCGGATACCAGACGAGAGAGACACGTGACGGCGGCGAGGATGCTGTTTCGAGTCCCCCGTTACATTTATTTTGTTCGAGACCTTTCCAGTCGAGCGGACGTCAAAGGATGGAGGGCCCTGGAGACGCGCCAGTCGCTTTCTGACTGCAAATCGATAATATTTTAGCGGATGGGCGATTACTCGAAAACCTTGAACGCCCATGCCTTTCCTGTGCAATTAATTGACGCTTGTGGGCGTCTTTCTTCGTTCTGTTTGGAACAATAAAGGTGGAAATGAGAACAAAAAGGTGGGAAGGTTGGAATGAAGTCATTTTTTATGGAGATGAAGATTCAATCGTGCTGAATGCTATCATTGTAATATTTAATTACGAGACAAGCTTAACGAAGAAGCTTAGTAAAGATTGGTTATAATATTTTTGGTAGCGTGATTGGGGTCTTGACGCCTACTATAATAATAATAAATCTAAAGAGGAGAGAAAGTTCAGTCCGAGAAACACTTGTCGATTGAAGTGTTTATTGAGTATTGATTACTGTGAGGAGGTGGTAATTGTGAAGATCAATTTATTTGAAAATTTGAAAATGTTTGGACAAATATAGAATTTAGGTGGAAGCTGAAGGGGGAAGCTATAATTTCTGAAATATTAATTTCATCATTATGGAGTATTTTGAATAATTTGCAGTGATGGTTAATCCTTATGAATTCGTAAAGAGACTCCAATTATTCATTATGAAGCAAAATAATCTTAATTTTGCACGAAGAATTGAAAAACAAAATAATAGTGGTCCACAAGTCACTGTTTGATTTCCGTCGACTGTAATTTTTTAAAAATGCATGAAAACAAAACATTTAAGTAGGAATTTACTTATTAACTTAAATAATTTTTTTTAAAACAGTTTTCCTTTATTGGCGGAAAATAACATCCATCAAATGGCTGTCGAGATGGTTACCACATCGAAATTTTCTCTAAGCAGAATTAATTCAGCAATTGCTTCTGAAATAAATTTCCACAATGCAGCAGTGCAAGCTTAAATTCTAGTAAAGCTGTTATACCTAAGCTCCAATGACCCAGCCCCCCTACTCATTATCTTCATTGCCAGCGTAACCTGAACCTATTAAAACCTATTCAAACTTAAGCTTCTTCCTTTAGCAACATTTCAACCTGCTAAGTGAGAATTCCAATGTGGATCCCTGATTCTATCGAAATTTAAGCATGCACTACTATACTTACACGTTCCTGAAGTGCATACTTTTCCATCATAAACTTTTTCAGTTAAACTTTATTCTTGAAAAAAGAAAAAAATCTACTGAAAATATTAGAAACGAAATATACTGTTTCTTGAAATGAGGAAGTGACTGTTGGTCGCTGTATAGAACAATATGAAAATTATTTTTCTCGAAATTCGGATTTGCTAAGCTCGCCCTTACAATCCTCAACGTCTCATACCAAGTACAAGTAAACCTCGACCAAGCCAACTCCTTATATTCCCGCCCAGTGGCAAGCCAGCTGGATAACTCGAAGCTCTTGGCGGAAGTAAATAGGAAAACTTGGATGAAAATATGGCTAGACGCTTTATTTCCACGAAAGGAAAACCGAATTAGATTGTTTGTTTAATTATCGATCTGTTTGCTCGTCACAGAACCGTTCCATCATCTCGATCTCCATCCCCCCCACCCTGCAACCCCTTCAAGTTTCACCTTTTCATCTCTCTAGTATCTTCGGCGCTGGCCAAGTCGGTGTGCACAAACTATAACTGGGAATTGAATTAACGTTCGTTATCAGAATTTGTACGTATAAGCGCCTAAAGACAGAAACTAATACGTCGCGTTGTTAGTAGCCAATTACCGAGTTGGTGGGTGTCGCACGATAATACCCACCCTTGGCATCGCCTAACTCCTCGCGCGTGGGGCTCGCGCTGTGCACCGCGCGCGCGACGTCTATGTGCAAACGCGCCCTAACTTGTAAGCTGAGAAACGTCCAACTTCCTATCGCCGAGTTACAATCCCCGTGGCGATCGAAGGTCGGGACCTTTCGGTTCAGCGAATTTTGTTGCTCGATTTCGCGACGTTTCGATGGGTTCGGGGAAGCCGATTCGACTTCTGACAGCGTTGAGTTCCAAGCAGAGTTGGGCAGATATAGAAAAAAATTGAATGGCGAGTTAAGACTTGTTTAGGTTAGTCAGGTTACTGGGATTCAAGCAGCTTGAACGTAAAGCCTTGTTTAGATCAGTCAAGTTACTGGAATTCAAGCAGCTTGAATGTAAAGCCTCGTTCAGATTAGTCAGGTTACTGGAATCCAAGCAACTTGAATCCAAGTCAAATTACTTGGATTCAAGTGGTTTGAATTCAAAAGTTACTTGAATTCAAGCTGTGAGTTAGTTGAATTCAACTAAATCACTAGTTATTAGTCTATATTGTAAAACTTGACTAAAATTGAACATTAAGTACAATAATTTTGTAAAATAACCAATAAGTAAAAGAAAGTGTATGGAAAAAAGAGAACACATAGTCATAAAGTAATTTTATTTATGTCAGTGAAGTTAGCAAAAACTAACATGTATAGATTTAATGCAAACAATATTAGAAATGAATCAATAGCACATATAAACGTAAAATAATTATATTTATGGGAACGAAATTAACAAATATAATATAAATTAAATACAAACATAATAGAACAAATAAATCAACAACACGTGTAATAAAAAGATATAATAATTGTATTTACACGAATAAAACTGACATTACTAGCATTTAATACGTGATTGGGACTGACGAAAGTAATCTTCTCAGAAACTACTTTCCAGTTGCAATTACTTTTGACAAATGTTTTGTGACTAATGGCTAATTTAATCTGGTGTGTACTAATGACTAATAACTCAGCAACTATTACTCATTAGTAGTGTGGTTTAGAGTTATGAGTAGACTGCGAATTTTTATGTAGTTTCATATTTTCATAAATACAGTTAACAGAATAGAACAGAAATAAAAATTTGCTGCATCTTTCACATACTATAATTTACATTTCACTCAGAAAATTTGCATCTTACTCTTTATATTTTGTATATTTTTTACCATTACGTAAATTCTGTCCTTTTTTACATGTTTGAAATTTCCATGAATGCATAAAAGTCCGTAGACTAATTATGAGTCGGTTCAATATGAAATAACAGAGGATAGTAGAGGGAGTATTTTTGGTTTAATAAATGTATTTTTGATTCTCGTGTATTTTTTAGTCCGAAGGATTTTAAAAATGCAAGCTCTGGCGCCTGTCGGTAACCCGCAATACACGAAACCCCTGTGACAAGCAACCCTTCATACCAAACCCCTGATGATGAGCAACCCCTATGCTTCCTATATAAAGTACTATATTTTTATATTAAAATTTAGATTTCCCAATTTTAATTTTGAATTTTCACTGCATTAGTTATAACATTTTAGTGGCCGCTTCATTTATGAATCTGACTCACCCTGTACTTCTAGCTCTTTCCACAAAAAAATAAAAAAAAAAAGCGAATCAGAATAACTTTAAAAAAATGTTTGTCGAAATGTCAGTATTAGGGATTATTCATACGTAATAAAAAGGTGGAAACGAAGTCGTAATTTTCCCTCACGAAAACTTCAGGAGTAATATCAATGAAAATTTCTTTAAAAAACCGAATCAAAAAATCACGACTGCGATGAAAAGCGCGGAACTGTTCAGCATTTCAATCAAAGGAAACAGTTATCGATTAACATAAAACGTTTTAATTAGTCAGCTCTAATTGATCTATTAAATAACACCTGTCGGAATGAACCGTCTGAAAGAAGTTCTTATAACTGCCAGCTGTAAATCAACGCGTTCCCCCGCCGCGTAATAATGATAATTGGACTCAATTCACCTTTCGACCTTTTTAATTATTTTACTGAACTCTCCTTTGAATGGAATTCCGTGCAGATGGGATTCTTGAAAGGCGAATTGGTAACTTGATTCGAAGCGAAGATCGCCTTTTTGACTTTTTGCCTCAGCTGTTCGTTGTCTCTCTTGACACGTCGAACACTGGCAACTTTATTTTTCAATATTAACGTTAATTAATCGATGTTTAAAATTTATATTTTGGCTTTTCGTGATTTGATTCAATTTCATGTGATTCGAGTAATGAAGTAACATTTAAATTGTAGGTTTACACCACTTTGATAATAACTGGCACATTGATGAATAGACTGAATAGATTGTTATGAATTTACAGAATATTTAAATGTGTAAGAAACTACAAAATGCTTGTTACGTACAAAAATATCGAAAAAGATTAAAAGCAAAGGCATCATGATGTTTAAAGAATGAAATAACTTTTTTTGACTGTAATTCTAATTTTTTTTTAAATCAATCAGTAATATGTTTCTTACATGGCCAGTGTTATATATTGATATGTGATAGATTGTACTGTGTCATTCATTGTTGGCAAATATTTCTAATCCCCTTTGTCGTTTTTTCTGAAAGGCAAATGATTACGTAATGAGTTGATAATGTTTTATAGTGTCGGACAGAAACGGACATTTCACGCGATATTTTTACACAACGATAACCCCGTTTCATTTGCGAGTATTTACGGGACGAATTTGTCGCGGCGCTGTCGAATGTCATTAACTACCAATTTTGAATAAAACGAGTTAAATAGTTTCCACCCGAGATTCCCTGAAAGCACCTTTCATGCCGCGCACATTTCATTTACTGCAATTTACTACGAAATCCATATGAAAATAATTTTCAAACGTCGCTAAATGTAGTTTACGATAATATCCACGCTTCGACAAAAGTTATCAAATAGCATTAACGTCTTCTATACAGATTTGATATCGGCAACACGATTTACGGGCGGGGAATTTTCGTATTCCTGGCGAGAGGCGAAACGAGCTTTCGAATAATAGATATTGAGCTTTTTTCCACGCCCTTTTAACTGTTTTACAAATCCAGGAAAATTTGGACTGGGTCCTAAATTCTCAAGAATTAATTGAAAAATTAAATCTGAAATATCAATGACAGAAAATTGTTTTAATTTTAAATTTAATTCAAAGATGAACTTAAGTCTTCAATTTTTTTAATTTCACTAAATTCAAAGATGTGCTTTTCTTTTTGAATATTCAAAATTTCAAATTTTGAAATACCTAGTGAAATATTTTATTTCTTTTTTTGTTTTCAGTTAACCTGGGTGATTATTATATTAAAAATACAGGGTATTCAATTTTAATCGATAAATTCGAATTACTTGTAAACTCTAAAACAATTAAAGAAAGAGATGAATGGTTTTGAGAGGGTCCTAACATGGTGTAATTATTTTTCTGTAGGTGGAGGTGTGTTGGTCATATGAAAGTTAACTTCGGCTTTTTAACCTGAAAACTGAATATTCCTGAATATTTGGAGAAAAAATAACTATCCTTTGTGTTTAGCGAAAGTGAAGAAAATGAAGACCTAAGTCCTCTCTTGGATTCCATGAAGCTCCCATTCCTCGTCTAGCTTTAATTCCAGGCAGCGTCTCACTGCTTTCGATCCGAAGAGATTTGATTAGACGAACGTGGACACGAAGCCACGTTTTTCGAAACGAAGTTAGAGATCTCGCGAGCTTATAGGTGCATTTGCTCGTCGATCAACGGTTTTGGTGGTCCCCCGTCGCGATACGATGGTATGGGCAGCACGTGACTTTGGTCATAAGCAAGGTCTGCTAGGTCTGATATAAAGGACGATGCCTCGGGACGATAAAAACAAAGAGCCAGGTCGAGTGGGCCAGAGCAGACCATGCGTTCCTTGAAATTACGTTAACCCCAACACTCTCTGACCGGTCACGTGCGTCGTGGAAGCTTTTTAAATTCGACGTTTCTCGGCCCCAACGACACGCTGCAATCGCGGGAACGCCTTTGAAACCACCTCGGAGGTGCTCCCTCCCTGCTGCTGTCGACAGCTTATCTGCCTCCTGCGATTTAAGCTGATGTTCCGGTTACGTGTTGTTAACGTTTGCACGTGGAAAATTCTTGGTAAAAAGAATGGTGAACCTGCAGATTAGTCATACCACCGCCAGTTTCGATGATCTTTAGATATACAGGGTGTTTGTTTTATCTTGCACATTCTTATAACTTCCCTATTCCTGCTGATACGAAAAAATGTGTCAGAGCAGTTTTGTTGGATTCAAAGCTGAAGATAATATTATACCACGAGATTGAAACATGAAGCATTTTTTTAAGGCTCGATTTATTTTCTTCAGCAAGCTACTATTATTTCATTATATAAACCTTAATTGATATTCTGCTGTACTGTTATTATTATTACGCTAAATATTTGTAACCTTAAGTAACAAAAATTTTGAATATTCGAAGTTCAGTTAATCGAGGTTCGACTGTACTATGATTCAAGCAGTTGTATAGTTATGAGAAATAATTCGAGAAATTTTGCAGCAGACCTCAGAAAATGGGATTTTCAGGAATTGATCAACGTTGATAAAAATTCGCAATCGGTCATTTGCTAACTAGTAACTTTAAATTTAAATTTTATACATAAAAGTGTACTATAAATATTGTAATTCATGACGTCATGTGAAATTTTAATGCATTGAAGGGAGCCGAAATTAATGTAGAAAGGTTTTATACGGGGAAAATTGACTATAATAAATATCCAAAAAGAAGAGAAATTTGGAAAATTAATAAATTTCGTGAATTGAGAATAAATTGGTAACTATCTGAACTCAAGTCTTCTTATCTGTGTCAGAGGCTTTTCGTTCGCCGACTTCATTCCACAATTCAATTGTTGTTGCGTCTCAGAAATATGAGGGAATACAGACTTAAGGATCAACGAAATTATCTATCACCTGGAAGGCGTACGCGGAAAATTGGCCTGGAAAAATTCGTGTGCACGGCAAGTTCTCATCGTTCATGCGGACACGTGTTTCCGAGGAAAACCTGGAAATCGTTTATTCTTGCCCGAAATTCGATCACCTTCCATGTCTAGACTGGACAGAAATTCCTTCTGTCAGAAAAATTCGGCAGATTATTCAGTGACAAGAATAGACGGTTGGAAAGACGAAATTAAAGAAAAATTGTTGTGCAGAATTTTTTAAATATTTTACTGGATTCGTAATAAAAGTTAATAGGAACCATTTGTCTATATACCCTCCTTAAGTGTTCGCGAATTCAGTAGATACAGTCGTGAAGTGATTCCCTTAGTAAGTGTTCGCCATGTCAGTACAATCATAAAATTATTCCATCATTAAGAGATTATAAATTCAGACCATCAATTAAATTATTCCCTCGGTAAGTGTTCGCAAATTGAGTTCCTTAAACGATAACTTAACAATGGAATCTAGAAAACTGTTTTACATTTTAACTAAAAGTCAAGATAGCTCATCTAGAAGTATAAAAACATGGGAATCTGTGTTCTTCCCTCAATAAGAGTACAGAAAAGATATAAAACTGATAACCAGAAAGTGGATAGATAGGAAATAACCAGACCCATGCGTGTCCCTGATTTCGTACATTTCCCCCTAGCAGGAAACGACGCAGCGTTACATTCTTTTTCCAGCCGGCCCACGAGTCAGCTAATGACTCGCTCTCAGTAGTCATTGTTCATTGTTCGACGACGTACATTGCGATAATCTGCGCAACTTCCCTTTCAACTCTTTTTGTTTCCGTCTTTCTTCACCTTGTCGCCTGTCCCCTGGCAGCCGAAGGCGTTCTCTTCTCGTTCATTAAATAGCAAACTTGTTACCGATTGCTACGAACAAAATGATGCCTAAGGTACCCACAGACGATGAACTCTTATTCATGAAACGTTTCCCATTATCTAAGGCTGTTGCTCCATCGGCAACATACCCCGTACTTTCGATGACCAAGGATAAATTGAGAGGTTATGGTTTAGTATACAGAATTTCCAGTCTTAGCTCAAAGAAATGTGAAAAAATTCTTACACTCGTTATTCAATCGCAATTAGAGTGGATTCATTAACGCTTAACAAGGGAATGAGGTATTTATAGAGGGGACATGTGAATTTGTGAAAAGAAACACTTAACGTGAACCTAAAAAATTCTATTACATTCAGACTAGGAATTAGAATAATTTTGATGAATAGATGATAGACTCTTATTCATGAAATGTTTCCTAATATCCAAGACTGTTACTCCATCAGCCCTCTACCACGTGCTTTCGGTGGCTAAGGATAAATTGAGAGGTAATGGGCACAAAGAAATTTGGTTATCCGAGGTGGCCACGAGCGAAGATTGAAATACAATCGTCGTGGATTCATTTAGTCCAGGGGACCTAGTAATTCGCAATCCGCCTTTCGCCTGTTAGACCGCCAGCCCGAGATAAACTTTCAACGAGAGAAAACGCCTAGCCGCAACCTCCTTCTACAGGGTGTCCCCAAAACTCGATTATCGAGAAACGCCATCGTCCTCTGCGCCTCCTTCGTTTCGCGCTTTCATCGAGCGTCGATCATGCTCACAGCCGACGTTCGATGAAAGTAATTGGAACGAAGGTGTAAGACGACACCCCCTACCATCCTTCCATGGAAGTCGTTTTCATCTCGAAATTCTTGCGCCGTTTTAAGGGAACAAGATTAGGAGGGAGGGGGCGAGGAGCTGGTAGAAAAAGCGCGATAGACATCGTTATCAAAGGGTCACGTTTTAAATTATGTCGCTCGTTCCAAAGGGCACCGACTCGTCGCGAACGTGCCGCTCCAGGAATTATAATTTCCGATGCTCCCTTGCTGAGAAGAATCTCGCGATAAATATTTGGTCAATGATACTCGAGGATTACGTCGGATGAGGATTTATTGAGAAGAGAGAAATACTGAAGCAGAGTCGTGCCAGAAAAGATATTGAAGACTTGTCTTGGATGATTTCTCTTTTTTAAGGAATTAAAAATTCAAGAGACTGATATTTCTGAAGAGAAAAAAGTAGCTAGTGTGAAATAGGAATTTTGTATGAATTTTAAAATAAAAATCTTTTCCAGAAGTTTTCGAGAATTCCTAAATTATTTTCATACTTCTGAATTCACAATAATTCCTTTTAAATACGGAAAAGGTACAAAAACTGAAAGATTACATAAGTGTGATAACTTACAAATGCAGAATAATTCTCACATTTTCACGTAACTTGCTATCCATTTCTACACCTAAAATGCATACCTCAGCTATCTTTGATCTCCATTTTCCCACTTTCTACACTCTTCCAATTTCATGGTCGTCACTTATACAAGTATAACACTGCCTTGCTTGTAATGAGCATAATTTAAAGTCGATCTCCCTCTCTTCGAGGAAGTCTCGAGTCTTAGAAACTTCGTTACGTCTCATGTAGGTATGAATATCTAGAGTCACCCAGGTACGTCTTCCACGTGACGAAAACTTTCGTTGGTTTCGGCACAATACGCAATGGGAATAACGTGATCTCGGGCGAAATTATTGTTTGCGCAAAGACGTTCGTCTGGCTGAACCATGCTGATGAAACTTGAGAGGATGTTATTCTTCGTGTTCGAGCAAAAGAGAAGCTCCTCTGGGCGACAACTAATACAGGGAGACTTGTGTACTGAACGTCGCGACAGGAGGCTTTTTTAGCAAGAATCTGAGGAATCCATTAACGAAGCTTGCGCTAGGTAGAGGAATGCGTTGTTGGCTCGCTTTAATCGTCCCTTAGACACCCATGGCCCGAAGAATGTTGTTAAAGCTTCGACGTTCCAGCCTTGGATATTTAATCGAAACACCGACACTGCTCTTGACACGACTTAATAACAGTAATTATGGGATGTAGTTATACTTTGGGTTCAGAAGTTTAGTGCTAGAGGAATTGTTCAAAGGATGAATAGTTTCAGGGATGCTGATAGTCAAAGTCCAGCTTATGAGACATAAGCATAGGTTGTGAGAATCCATGATAACTTTTCTGGCTCTTACTTTTGCTTTTAGAATCGATTTTTAATTTGTCTAGGGAATAAACCTAGGATTTATTTCTCAGAAAACGTCTGAAGGTCACATGAAAAGATTTATCCTTTCCTGGAGGAGTATTTAAGGATACAGACTCAAATTTGAATATAGAATTCTTGTTCCTCTGTTTCAAATATATACAGACTCCATACAAGGCTCGATTTAGCATAGTAAACCGTCGCGAAAGGGATTTCCTAGGGGGTGAGAAACACGAGTGTATTCCAATGCAAATTTCCAACATGGTGAAAAGGTGGCTGAACAAGGCCATTGGCGAAACTGTTTCAATCGAGTCAAGGTTACACAATCATAAGTCCAGATCGACAGACGTCCAACAAGGATTTCCAGTTTCTGAGCTGCAGGAACTTTCGACTTGCTTTATTTCCGGGGTATCGGGTTCCGGACCGTGAACATCGACCTAGCCATCTGACATAAACTCCACGCTACAGAAAACAGGAATATAGTTTCGATGATTTAGAAAAAAGATTAGAAGAGTTTGGTACCTATCCCTAGAAAAGTCAAAAAAATTTAGAGAATGTTCAATATTTAAAACATCCAGCTATTCGAATTCCCAATATTTAAATCCTAGAGAAGAAAAAAATATAAAGGAAGCATTTGCAGTTCTTTCTTAGGAAACGTGGCAGTATGTGTTGATAATAAATGAAAGCAGGACGACTGTCAGAAAGTTGTCAGATTAAATTGGTAGGACTGGTCGAATCAGTATGTTTATTACTAGACATGCCAGTGCAGTAGAGATTTAATTTGACTAAGGTTGGTAGGACTGGTCTTGCACAAATCATCCTCGGAAGAATAGGTCCAAACAAGGAAATGTTCCCTCTATGTCTTCTTTTCCTCCAAGATTTAAATATTCAAATATTTATGAGAAGCTACAGAACAATGTCTCCATCAACCCCAAGCATCTTCAGACCTCAGAAAGCATATAAGTCTGCCCCTCCAATATAGCAAAGAGCAGAGTGATTCGCATTCCATGCCCTATCGAGCCATAATCCCAAGGTTCCATCAAGAAGAGCCACAGCGATCGAATGGAAACAGAACCTACTTAGACCTATCTAACTAAATGGCCATTGCACTTGAAAAGAGTCCAGGCAAGAAGCCCGTCTTAGGATTATTCCCGAGTACCATGGTTCATTTTAAGCAAGGTTACGAGCTTTCGCGAGCAAGTACCAGGGGAACTGCTGTAACTGGATCTAGCTAGCTCGCGACCATATAAGAATCGCCACGGCGAAGCTATCGTAACGAGCGATCTTTGCGAGACGATCAACTGCGAGTATCGACGCGGTAGGGGGGCGATTCGATTGAACAAAGCCGAACGATAACACGTGCAGTAATAAAATTAACATTCCTAGCGGCTAGCCTAGATAGCCGTAACGTGAAGCACAACCTTCTGGGCGTAGAGTTTCCAGGTCTATCGCCTACTCGCCACGGATGAACGGTTCTCGCCGCTGTCAGAATTCCTGCTACACGCATCGGTGAAAGGGAAAACACGAAATCTCAGCGTGTGTGGGTGCAGGGTATTCTAATGAATAATTTTGATGAATGGTGCTAAGAAATGGGAGAATCTTTTCAGGAATGCTGGGATAGGATCACCTACAGTAGGTGGCTCCTCGAATGGTTAGATCAATAGTACTGCCAAACTAGTAGAAATTTTATTTTATCCCTAGAATTTGATCTAGGATGAGCTAGGATATTCCATAATAGGTAGGTCCTCGACTGGTTAAATCAGTAGCAGTACTAAAATAGTAGAAGTTTTTTTTCACTAGAATTTAATAAATAATTGAAACCTAAATAAGATCCAAGTTTAGGACCTAACCCAGAGCCACAGTAGTTAGGCCTCGGTTGGTGGTTAGATCAAGAGTAACACCAAAATAGTCAAAATTGATTTGTCCCCTAGAACTTAGTAAATGATCGGAACTTGACCTGACCTAGATGCAGAGCAGATGGGTTCCTAACTGAATATATTAATGGTTAGATCAGTACCCAAGTAGTCAAAAGTCATTCTTCCCTTAGAATTCCATAAATGATCGAAACCCAAACAAGATCCAAATCCAGGACCTAACCCAAACAAGATCCAAATCCAGGACCTAACCCAAACCCAGGGTAAATAGAGGTTCTTGATTGGTTAGATCAATAATATTACCAAAGCAGTCAAGATTTATTTTTCCCCTAGAACTCGATAAACGATCAGAACCTAAACAGAACCCAAGTTTATCCACAAAATCATCACCTCAGTACGCCAATATAAACCCATCCAATCATGCTGCAAGTCCTTTGGCCCATTTTCACCGTTTTCAATATTCCTTTTTCCCTCTCGGTTCGAGGTAAACCATCTCAGCCTATGGATATATGGAAGGAAGCAAAGAAAAAAAAACAGAGAAAAAGGAGGAAGAAGAGGCTGCTGGCGTATTCTCTGCGCGAGAATTGCACAAGCGGTGAATCACGCCAGCGCCTCGCGAGAGAGGGAATTAACGCTGCAAAGTATTCTTTCGTTTTTCATTTTTTTCTTCTCCGTTCGTTTCCGCGAAATTTTAATCGGGACTGGATACGCGATACAATTAATTGGATTCGACGGAGATCCTACGGTGCATGTTATAACGCGCGATTTATTAAAATAATTTATGCGTCGGTTCAGGGGTGAGAGGTGGGCTGTTCAGAGTGGGAAGGGCCACTGTGGTGGGGAGGGAGAAGAATTAATGCCCTCGTGTGCAAATTTGCCTTTTATCGCGGCCGATTAATGCCGTTTCGGAGGTAATTCCAACCATTCGGATGATCCAGCTTCTGTTCTTGCGCGGAGGCTCTTCTCTCGACGAAAATCAATTAAGTCCTCTACACACGTACAGAAAATCGACACTGGTGATTCTTCTGTATGTTCATCAGTTATTCCATCTTTTCCCCTATACTATCTATCGAAATATTTTTAGTGAAATTTAAATGGAAAGAAGTAGAATTAAATGGGATCTATAGTCCATGTTATATTAAAAAAATTTTTTTGTGACACTGTTCACATATTCTGGGGAGGCTGTGCACAATAAATATTAGAAAAGTGAATGTTTGATTCAAATATTTAGATATTCTAAATTTTTCAAAAATTCCAAATATTTTTCGAAAAATTTTTCAGAAATTTTGAAATTCTCTCAGCGAAGGACACACTTATTAGAAGAAAATTTAATTTTAGTCCTGTGTTATTGTGCGGTTAGCGAATAATATTCGAATTACAGTCGATCTGGCCGATCGAAACGTGTCACACGAACGACAAAGGCCAATGGACGCATCTGTAAATTGAAAAATGATAATTAGGAATTCCGAATGAATTATTGGCGGCAATAATTAAAAGGAGCGTTGTATGTTATAATTAAAGATTAATTATTGGTAATAATTGTCATGAATATTCTCTACCCTCGATCGATTTCGTATTCGTTTCGACACAGGCCCCTCGGCTGAAATATGTTTATTGCAAGGACGAGTTTCAAATGAATAATAATTCATCGTTTACCCCCAGCCCCCTTCCCTCCCCCCGATTTTCGATTTTCTGTTGGAATTGTGTCCCTGTGCAACCAAATAGTTATCTATGTTTTCAACTATCTTTCCAGACAGCCATTTTTCCGTTTTTATTTAAACACATTGTGGATTTGCAAGCAGAAAATTGTTCAAAAAATTGTTTATACGGTGCACTCAGGATTTCGAGATTCCTCAAGCAATAATCTTCTAATTTAAAGTTTCTTTAATATCGATATGCTGAATTCGTAATTTCACTCTGAAATTGCAATACGCGCTCCGTTACGTTCAGTTAATTAATACCGTTTGTTTTCGGTCATTTCGAATCGCATAATTTTCGCGAAAAATGAATTGTTAATGGGCAATATATTGACAGGCTAATAAATTTACATTTGTCACGACACGGGTCCAACGCTTTGACGAATTCTACGCGTTTAAAGAGGAAGCAAGTTTTGAACTCTCTCGCAAGCCTGTTCCCCAGGCACGCCATTGTCCATAAAAATTCAGTTCAGTACTTGTCCTTTATGCAACCTAATAGAGCATATAATCTACAATACAGATAAGAAAATAGAAGCTAATTTCCTTTCGAAAACCATCACAGGTAAGGAGTTTATAGGTTAGGGACACTAGCTGCGCGCCATCTTGCTTCTTGCGGCGCCTTCTAGCGGCAGAAAATGGAACAAATTTCGATGCACCGTGATTATGACGAATGGGACACCCTATAGACAGGATGCAGCGCGCGTGTCCGTGCTCCGGCTCGTTCACACGGGCTACAGGAGTATCGGGTGGATCGGTGCATTCACGCGGCTCGTACGAGTCGCGGATTATGCACCTATGCATTATTGTCACCGTCGGTTTGCGCGCGCGACGTCGAAATGGAATTTATCGTGGCAGGCTTCGAACGCCAGCGAGTCACGCGTCGCTCTCGCCCGGCAGATTTATTTGCCTGAACCGGAGGCCAGGTAACTAAATAAATGCCGTGGCATAAAAATAAATCGACGTTCTGCGCGATCCCTCCGCGGTCTATTCGGATTTCATTTCGGCCACCGTCGCCCGACTGATAGACGTCTATGATAACGCCCGTCCGACACGGAGAAAAACTTGCGCTGGCCCTTTCACCGAGCACGCCGAAACCTGCCAATCGGTGGCCGAGTGGTGTACTGACACAGGGGCAAATTGGTTTGTTCCGATGCATGAGCCGTTTGGAATGTTAACGAGAATTCTTGGGCTTCTCTGCGCTTAATAGCAGATTTATTGACAACTTGGACATCAGGCTCTTGCGACAGAAAGTGTCTGGGTAACCATCTTGAAAGTATTGGTTTAAATTTTTTTTTTTTTGTGAAGGTGGAGATACTAGAAATGAAGATCTCACAAGCTTATGAGGATGCAGAGAAAAATTTTAAAAATTAATAAATTTGACAATTTTTTCGAAATTTGTACAGCAATTGAATGGAAGTAGAAAATAGTATATTGAACCCTTGTCATTAAAGTGTAAGAAGTACAGTTTACTGAGAAAAGAATAAACAGATCATTCATACTCAGATATCATTTCGGACCTATACGAATGGAGATGCATCTTATAACTTCTCTCACACGCAATATTTTGAAAAATGTATGCAGTAAAAGTTATTGGCTTTTGTATGAAGTTTAAGATTCGCATTGGGAAAAGAAAATAAACTAAAGAATGTTAAGGGAAAAAGGTTGTTTATGGTCAAACAAACCTTTTGAACCTATGCAAATGGAATTGTATCACTTTATAACTCTTCATATGGACATTATTTCAAACTTCCTCCAAATAGAAGTTCTTTTCAATACCTTTAACGAACTTTCTTGAGTCTTGAATCGTTGCATACGAGAGCATTTATAATTACTATTAATAAATACACGCTCGTGACATCAGCATAGAGGAATTTCCTGGAATCTCTCACGTCCTTGCACGCGTTCGATCGCGGGGAGTGTTGCAGCAGCGAGAATATAAAACGTTGAAGCAGATATCCGCGCGAGAAATAAATAAAACGTCGAGGTAAGCCTGTTTCCGGTCTGTCAGATTTTTCGTTTCACGGTCAGCGTTTGGTCCAGTGCGTTTCCAACAAAAAAGCTCGGCTTCGTCGATTTCCGTCGAAAGAAAATCCCAGCTCGCGCATAGCGAAAACATTAACTGTGACTATTGTATCATTCGGTATTTTGCACAAAAGAAGTCAAAGCTGCTATCGATCGCTTTTGTTCCGTTGTTAGAGACGAGAACATTCGTCAGTAGGGATTCTTCTGCATCTCCTTCATTCGGATCATCTTTTCACGTATCGTTACAAAAGAAATGTTTTTGGTACAGTCAATACAGAAAACTGCAAAATCCTAGTAAATTTAAATTAATTGGTAGAAAAATTTAAGAATATTGGTAAAAAAATATCAGACATGAAGAATGATTCAGATTTTATACCTCTCTAAATAATTAAATTTCGTTCAATTTTGTTTAGTGGGAAGGGGTTGAATGTCTCTTTGAAGTATCGTCTGGGTGATCGAGTGCCTTCACTCGATTCAAATTTCAAGTGGCTGGGAAACCCCATTTCTAAGGACGCTCAACTCCAGCGATCGAAACCCGAATCGAGTGAAACTAAGGTCGTTGAGGGATAGAACTCTGATCTTTTATTTTCTTATCAGTTGCGTTCAACAGCCATTGAACGGGGGAGATAAAAAAAATGAAAAGAGGGAAGACTATTGCGAGTAGAGATGAAAACGGTGGAGAAGCAAAAGGAGCCTTGAAGATTCTTGAAAATAAGCACCGTCGAACACCGTCTCAATTATCGTCTGTGAAGGTATCCACTGTTTCCAGGAAGCCAAGCGTCTTGTTCGATGTTTTCACAAAGGGAAACGTTCCGTTTATCGATTAGAGTTTTAGCTGTTGTGTCAGCCAGTACAATTCTGCAAAATATGGCCATTTTCGTAATCTGAAGCTTGTAAATCTTCGAAATTATAGTCTTCAAAATTGATCAAATTTCAAATGAAAGTACGTTTCATTTAAATTCGAGAAGAAATCATAAAAATGAAAAACAAATTTCCCGCCAAAATTTCATGAATTATTTGAAATTTCTTTTAGCAACTACCGTGCACTCTTAACATTTCAAACACACTATATAATGGGTTTCACCCTTGTGCATACTGTATAATTTAAACAGGCAGTGGAACCGAACCTATTAGAGCTGAATCACGCAAATAGTATTAGCGTTCTCCTAATTGTTACTGTTGGTTGTTATCAGAGGTGGAGAGATGTCGTTTAGGGAAATCGATGAAATCGTGCTTGGGTTGTAGCGTTCCGATAATGCGCCTTATCGAATGCTCCCTAACGACAAGTAATATACAGGGTGGCTCGGCAACTGTTGGCAATTCAATATTCCCCGAAACTGTGATACTCAAAGTAAGTGCTTAATTAACACAGTTCGCAATGTTTTCAAGTGGCAACTTTTCCTGAAGCACTAACTACACCTTTTTACATTAATGAATCAATTAAAAAACCGTGAAACCACAAAAAAAAATATTATAATTACAAACTTGAGGGTACCCTTGTACGACGAATGTTTTTAGTTTTTCGTGTACTATTTCTGCTGATCGAATTCTAGAGTAGTTTCTCGTCGCGCGACGATTAATTTCAACTGGCAGAAAATTCGTTTACGACATGTAAAAGTATAGAGAACGTTGTCTACGAATCAAAATCTAGTTCTTGTCAACTTTTCTGCGACATCATTAGCAAGTAGGCTTCCAATGTCACGTATCTCCGCCTTTGCAGCAGTGCATGATAACTTTTAATTATATCTCGAACCTGGAGCACATGCTCGACGACGTTTATAAGACTCATAATGAGGCGTATTAAACGAGCATGATTTTACCAGCGCTCGTACTAAATTCGCTTAAACTTTAACCAGACGCTGTATCTCAGTTTTGCGACATCATTAAATTTAATGAAGAAACCGTTACACGATTATGGTGTGGCTAGGTTTTTAAGGGGTTACATACACCCCTGAATAACAGAGAAAAAAGGCTGATTATGAAATTTCTGTTCATCGTGTTTTTCGGATGGTGCACAGCATGAAAGTTTATACAGAGTCAATTTCATCAAAGAATTTTGTGGAGCATCTTAAATAAAATTATTATTTAACGAGTTCAAAAATATGGTTCAACTGAGAAATTTTTATTAGAAGAATATAGTGATATGAAATGTAGGAAGGAATGATTGATTTGTCTGACCGAAATGAAAAGTAGGATAAAATCACAGTGTAAAGGAATAAGGGAGAGAGGATCTGTGGCTAGACGTGCCTCCGGACCTATACGAATGGGGTTACATGTCTCTATAACTTTGCGCACGTGCGTTATTTTCAAATTTCTTTCAAGTAAATGTTGTCCACATTTACAAGAACCTTAGATAGGTGCAAGAATTTTGTAGAAATTTTCGATTTTTTATTTTTCTACAGTAGAAGGAACCCTGACCCTTGATGCAATCTCTTCACATCACACCTTGCGTAAATATACAGTAATTACAATCTATGTCTACTTTTCTCTACAGCAGAAATTTATACAAAATATGTGTAAGATTTAAGAATCAGTCGATTCCTTTCACATTTCTAGACCAAATAAGGAAACTACTTGTTCGTATCCAGGAAAGATGGGACACGGACCATTTTCAATAAAAGAAGAGAATCTCCTCTAGCTAGAGTAAACTGTAGATGCTATTAAGTATTTATCTTCCGATCAGGACGGCATTCGAAATGCAAATTGGACAGCGTTGCTTGAGCGACGGTCCCGCGAAAGTGGCGCGTCTTAGGCTTTATCGAGTTTTCAGAGTCACGCGTTGCCCCTCCCGCGCACAGAAGCCGAGAACAAACGAGATATCCATCCCCCCCTCCCCTTCCTTCACCGATCGACGATTCGAAAGGCGCTCCACTTCGAGCCATTTGCTCTCGGTCTAGATCGAAGACATAATTTTCATTCAAGGATCGCTCTCTCAGCCTCGCTCTCCTTACGCTGCAAGACTGGACCGATTGAAACTACGAAGGGCATCTTCGTTTCAGATGAGAAGAGGCGTCCATCAATTTTTTAGGAAGTTGATAGCAGAGTGCCAAATAAACAATTTTGGGAGCAATCTAGCAGGTCTAAATTTTGCGAGAAAAATAATAATTATTGAATAGGAGGTACTATCTTCTGAGAATAGTCGTAGCTACTCGCTATAAGCTCATGATTTATTATAAAGTATTTAGAGTGAAATAAATGGTGAAAGAGAAGTCGAGTCAGTCTATTAGAGCTCGAATCGATAAGTGGGCATAATTTTTTCAGTGCGACATTTCGCGAGCATCGCCCTGACAATTTATCACGCGACAGAGATTCGTCGAGTCACATAGAAGTTGCGCATAATGATGATGGATGTTTTCAAATGTACGAGAAATATTTCTATGCGAAATATCGATTACGCGGCATCGAAGTACCGAACTGGAAAACGCAGTAAAAAGACCGTATTTTAAGACAAACGACTCATAACGAATTTTATTTCACCTCGTCCCTCCAGAATTTCCCTGTACTTTATTAAAATTCTACTTAAAAGATTACGACAGAGTGGAGGCCTAAACTATTCACGATATTTTGCAAGATTTATTGCAGTCAACGTTTTCGAAAAATTTCGCTTGTGAGCAGTAGAATATTTTTACTTTTCATGAAAAATTCGAGTTGGGTTTTTATCGAAAACAGTGGACTCGTGGAATGAAATTTGCAAGCAGAATTTGCGAGAAGTATATAGTTTGCTGAGAAAAGGATAGATGAACCGTTCCTTCCGGACCTATACGAATGGAGCTGCATCTGCCTGTAACTTTTCATGCACGTAGTATTTTGAAAATTGTTTCGAGTAAAAGCTATTTCCTTCTGTATAAAGTTTAAGATTCGCAGTGAGAGAAGATGATAAATTAAATGAGGTTAAGGTAAAAGGGTTATTTGTGGTCAAGCTTGCCTAGGAATATTTTTATTTTTGATATAAAACGGTGACCTTTTGAAACGAAAGTCGCAAGAAAAATTTTTATTCGTGAATATATTTTACTAGGACCTTTTCATTTTCTGAATTTTCAGATCTAGGAAATTTATTATTGTGCTAAAAATTGAAACATTTTGGTATTTCTATATTCTCTCAATGTTTTCAAGTTCCTATGTAAAGAAATAGAAAAAATATATAGGCAGAATAGGGTAAATTGAACAGGACACTTCCCAGAAGCAATAGTATCCCCCTGATCTCACATCGAGACAACTCTATTGCAGCATCCATACGAAACCAAATGAACTTTATATTACTTTACACCTACAGACCCCTTCACACAGAAAAACAACAGTCACAAAAAATCCACAGAATACAACACACCCCGATGCATCTTTATCACGACTACTGTAGGGTTAGGTGAAGTCAGGTTTGGCTCCCCGTCCATCTTCCACAGAGGGCCGCGGAAATCTTGTTTACCCTGTTAAATCAGCCGCAGAGAATCCACTTTAACGTCTTCACGATGCGCAGCGTTAATTATACTGCGTAAACAGTCAAAGGGAGGCCCCGAAGGAGGCGAAACGAGTGGAAGTCGCGGTAAGCGACTCTGGCAGCCTCAGCGCTCGAAAATTAAGTTCATCTTCGGCCGGGGGCTCTGGTCGCGCCGAGCGAAGTCTCAGTGCGTGGGATCCGTGGCTGGGTCGATCGATAGCCGCGGATTACCGTCTCGATCGCCGACGCGCGCCGGTTCGTCGAGATTTAATTAGTGGGATCGAGCCAGATCCACGGACAAACTTGGATTAACCGCAGCGGGGCGAATTTATTCCTCGGCACTTGTTCGCGTCGGGGAGCCCCGATCGAGGGCTCATCGTAATCGCAGCCCCTCGACACCGTTTGTCCCATTTTACATCGATTCGACACGCGCACTTCCTGTTTCATTAATTCCACCTGCGTAAACGCGACGACGCGCTGGAAACGCGCACCGAGCGGCGAAATGCACAACGAGAGTCCATTCGTGTCCCGTGCCACGAATCACAATTATGACTGCTTGACAGGGTCATAATGAGCTGACAGAAAGTTCCTCGATTGCCCTCTGCCAGTCTTCTAGGAGGTGGAACATAACTGTGATTGCAAGGCAAAATGACCTAAGTCAGAATGTCTTCAACTTTGCTTTAGGTAAATATAGAAACTTGCAAACTTGAAGCCTGGGCACATAAGTGTTACACTGTGGTCAGACCTCAAGCTTGACGTGTATACCAGTAATCTCTTATGAAATATGCCAAACAAACAAACTTGTAAGCAAGCAAACTTGAAGCCTAGGCACATAGCTTTACACTGTGTCCAGGTCTCAAGCTTGCATGGTATACCAATAGTGTGTTATGGCACAGTGTTTTATGTTCTCTTGAACCCTTATTTCTAGATGAAAAGATTCTTTTTTAATGTCTCCTTCTCTGAAGATATAAATTCCATATTCTAGGTCTCAGATAAGGTCTTAACTCGAATTTCTAGGAAATGTGGCACAGCGCGTTTTGCTTTATAGCCACATATATATGCCGCGAGGTGGAGAGCCAAAGTGAGTTCTGGGTGGAAGGAAGAGAGTTAGTTGGTTGATTTACGTTGGTTCTGAGAGTGGAGAAATAGAATTTTAAAGAGGTTGCATGTGTCTAGCAGAGTTGTCGCACGAAATCTCTTCTTAGGTATAATAGGAGAAATTGGGATATGGAAGAAGAAATAACAGGTGTCCCATTGGCATAGATCTAGGACTCAGACCTCAGCGAGACCTTAACAACAATAGGACAGTAGAACGGTCAGCCTAGGTATGAATCCATGACCTCATTTACGATCACTTCTTTTTGGTCACTCCGTATAGATCAGCCCGTGATCCCTCGTTATAAGCGGCGGAGGGAGCCGTCATAATTGATTTCTCGCGGTTTGTGCATCTGGGAAGCGGTAACATGATCGTAATAATTGTTAGTGTGAAATTAATTGACGACTTCGCCAGGCGAGTGGTTGGTCTTCGACGGAGAAAGTGTAGTGTTAGGTGTCCATATTAGGACCCTCCTCCTAGCGCACCATTAACTATTTACGCTCGTGAGAATTTGTTATATATACATATACACATGCATCGCCAGTCTTGGAAATAGGCCTATGCACTCTTGGCTCGCGAAGGAAAAGGTAATCAGAATGCCGGGGGCGGGAGACAATGGCTTGCATCACTAATATTTCGCGGTACTTTCCTTTCTTGAAGCGCAACTCCGAGACGCGCGCGATTTCAGCTCGCCGAGCAAGACTTGTTTCAGTGATTAAAGGCGTTGCTCGCCTGGGTTTCTTCTCCACAGTTCTCTCTTACTATAAAATCGACGCTAATTCCCCTTATTATTGGAGGTTATTGTTGCCTTAATCTTTCCCACTTTTTATGTGAAAATCACTTTCGCTTATCTCTGGCCTAGAAAGAAGATGAAAGGCACAGTTGTTCTGTCATGGTACGAAGAACAAATACCGTTTCGATCATATGAAACGTTCAATAAAAGGCATGGCTAGATCTTTTTGCTTGCGAGAGTTTCTCTTTTCCATATCTCCTGACCTGTCACTCCAGCTCCCCTCCTCAGTCATCGAAATTTCGAGCCTAACTATATTTAAACCAATCACGAGGACATCCGAAGATCGTCACTGTCACTTTCGCCCACAACCGTTACCTTCCACCGTAAAAGTGAAAGACGTCGATTACGGAGCGTGACACGACAGTGACATGTAACTCTTCTGATGCTATAGGCGTACGGTCGATTGCTAACACTGCCTTAAGCAGGTCATCCTCCTTATACATTAAAAGACTGCAGGGTGGCTTGTTTCATATACAGTGAACTAATTTCGCAATTGGGATCGGTTGACATTTGAGGCACTGAGAGCAACAATGGAGTAACTCCACTACTTCGAAAAATCGAAAAAGTAGGCGACCTGAAATGTAGGGTTCTTCGTAACAAATTAATGCTACTAGCTCAATTTAGATGAAACTGTGGCTCAGTCCACTTTTGCATTCAGTACCTCGCTTAGACTTGCACGCATGTGATAGGGCTTGAATCTGATGAACTGCTGTGTTATTTTTCATAATTAGTAGCAATAACCTGTTTTCTATTCATCTTTCTTATGTCTAATATAAGCTAAGTTCCACTGTTCAATCATCCAAATCTCGCACTTTCACACAACTGCACTGGCAGGAGCATGTAAAACCAACCGCAGGTTCTAATATCGATATAGTTACACTAGGATGTGAAGTATCTCCTGCTCCTTTCATGAGTCCTCATTCATGTTACCCAATACCCACTTCGAACCAACTACAGTTTCGAGCAGACGAGTTCTGACCTGGTTTCATGAATCCAAACATGAAGTCCCAGGTTCCAGTACCACATAACCAGTTAATACTATTAACAGTGAACCTGGATAACATCTTTCACAGCCACCCTGAGACCTCCAAGTCAATACTCATCCACTCCCACTAGAAACCTCCAACGACTCCTCACTACGACTCACCAACAAGTGACAACAAGAACGCAACGCAGCCCAGCACGCAGAGATGATCGGTCAGCCGCATGGTCCTCCACTTCCTGTCCCTTAATCCTCGCGTTCCTCCACAGGAAGAGCCCTTCGGGGCTAGCTCCAGCTAGCACAGTGGACTCTGTCTGGGCAGCCTCATCCTCCACACTTCGGGACAGCTTCAATCGGCGCTTTACCGAGTCACAGAACAAAATCCAATATCGGGCGAAGTGGAACGCGGATCAGCGATGGTTTGCGGCTCTCGGTACGTGAAAGACTGAGGAAAGGCGCGTTTGTTCGGCGGGCAATCCGCTCGGCGATGTTAAGCTTCTGCCCACCTCTGTTACTTCGCTCCCTGCCATTCCGATCTCCCAGCCGCTCTCCCTTCACAGAGGAGATAGGTCTCTCCCTTCACGGAGGATCCGATGGAAAGCCAGGTCGACCTTCTAGTTCACGGCGAAACGATGACACGTCGATGTATTATCGCCAAGGCGTCGTTGATATTCTCGCCTCGCGCGACCAAGGTGCTCCGACGTCGAAGGATGCCGCTCCTTGCTCGATCCTTGAATCAAGTCGAGCTTTGACGCAACCTAGATTTCGCGTGGATTCGAGCGGCGCGCGATTTTGTTGGGAGAATGTTTAATCACCATTGCAATGGCACGACTGGAGTCCTAGTTCTGAAACCAAATTTAGGGGAATTGCTTATTGTTTCGATAATGGCTCATCAACAGGAACTATTTTTTTTCGATTTGTCTGCTTTATCTTTCATCTGTATACTTTTGTAAAACAATCCCCTTCGAAATTTTGTCATCAAGTTTCCCCCGAGATGGCATCCCATCAAGAAATGATGTAAGCAAGAGGACAAGCCATAAAAAATGTATTGAAGGTTTCACTCCTCGACCTGATTGAAGATGCTTCGATTTCCTAACGAATGCCTCGTGAGTCGCTAAAATCGAATGGCAATCAGGATGATTGCGCAACGTGTGTACCTCGACACGTGTAATTCGTGCATAACAGGTTGTAAGCCGATTGTTTCTGTTTTTATTTAGGCCTCCGAGTATCTCACCGTGTGAACTTTAGAGAGATATGACGGCCCATTGAATTCTTTGCCCATTCGCGGCGTCGTGACAGTGGACTGGTTAAGTTATAAAATGTTAGAAAGCACCACTAATTCTCGCAGAACTTGTCAACATACCGATCGCCAAATACGATCTTCGGGGAGCCATGAGGCGCTTATAAATCGTATTAAATTGCCAAATAATTTCATTTGTGTTGAAAATTCTAGCCGCGAGTGGTTCGCGGTAATTAACTACTGTAATTAGAGCTCTTGATTGAGTCACACGAATGGAGTGTTTATTCGGAACAATCGCCACTCATTACTAGCACCGAGCTTATAGAATGTAGCAAATACGTTTGCTAAAACGTATTTAAAAGAAAAATTGCTAAAAGTGCAATTGTACAGTTACATCACGAAATGTGTCTTTTTTGTTTCAGAAGTTAGAATCGACCGTGCAGTATCCAACAAAAATGCAGAATGCTGACACCGTGGAAACAGCCATCACGCAACATTTTGCTTATTTACACGGTGTCCTGCAAAATGTGGAGAGAAAGATCATAGATACCTTGCATCGACAACAGGATTCACGGAATAACAATATCGATGAAATCTCGGCCCAGCTGAAGGAGCTGGAAAATCAATTACACTCTGCACTTGTCGTAAGAATTTTTATTTTATTTTTCTATATGATACAATATCAGTAATCAGAATTAACTTTGAAACCTGCTGAATACTATTGACACCTATACACGTAAATACAATCGATACAGTAAATTCTCAGTGTATATGCTCGTTACATACGATTTGTTATATGTTCATTGTTATTCTCATCACTTGGAAAAGGGATTCCCCTTGAAATATGATTACTATACATAATCTGTTCAAGTTCAAGGAAAGTGAGAATTTCCTAGACAGTACACGATAAATGTTCCTAACCGAGCGATAGATATATAACGAGAATTTACTGTATAAGGCTATAGAATTCCTAGTTGAATTCCTATACGATATATGTTCCTGACCGTGCAGTGAACATATAACGAAAATTTAGTGCACAGCGCTATAGTATTTTTCTATCACCGACGCTTAAAGGATTAAACTTATCATTGAACGAGTCATTAATATAGATGAGCATATTGACACGCAAATTTTTTACAAAAGACTGTGCATATATATATGTATATTGTCGCCAAAGGTAATTCGAGATGAAATCGCAGATGATACTACGAATTTTCCACGTGTCATAAAACGCTTCAAAATTTAAAATCTCCCCTCTGTGAGGTACAGCGTGTGCACGTGACAGGGGAGATGCGAATTTTCATAATGAAATTATTAGGAACAGTCGACGGTCATTGAAATGGTCTGACGCGTCGGGAAAGTATTGTCCCCGGTTGACGATTAATTTTTAATGCATGTTTTGCGTTTTAATGATGCAAGAAGAGACAATTTTCCCTTTAATATGATAGTAATAGCGGAATGAGTTTCGAAATATTTCTGAATTTTGAAACAAACTTAGCTTCATTTTACAGTCCGAAGAAATTGAACGATGAAAGTCCAGTTAATTTAAAAACTTCTGTTCACAAGCATAGGGACGTAAAATAGTGTGTTGCAAATGAGGTTACTTTTTATAGGTCACTTCCTCTGTGGAGGACAATCTGGATAAGATTGATTTACAGCAAGTAATACAGAAATTACAAAAATTGGCTGAGTTTCCTTGCCATTTGGTAATAAATTCTGTACCCGACGATCAAGAAATAAGGTAAGTGGCGATTTTTCGTTTTAGAAAGGACTAACAAATTTTTCTGCCAAATTAGAAATTTAGCAAAGAAATCAAATTTATCTAAATTTATGTAAAAGGATACTTGTCAAATCTAAATTTGAAATATGAGAAATTATTAATCACATATAAAAGAAGGAAAGATTTTCTAAATTTAATTTCTAAGAGAACAATTATCATTAAAAGATATTATTTGCATAGATATTTATACAGTAGAAGTAGCTTAAACGTCAATTACTGCAACTGACACTCTCTTCCTTTCCTTGAAATTTGAAACAAAGCTGTTGCCTAGCATTTTCATGTATTTCATTACGAGGAGTTACTTAAGCAACAAGAGAATTGCATTTTGGGTTTCAAAACCAAAAGTAATATCATAAATTTGTTACTACAGTAAGAAAGTGGAAGTACCTTTTATAAGCAGAACTGATGTCATTACCGTGATTAGGGGAATGCAGAGACACGGTGGGACGAATAAGATACAGAAAATTGAAATTAATTTCACTCTCTGCTTTTGCTTACTCCCAGCGGTATAATTCTAAATGCTGTCCCCTTAATTTCGAATGTAAAATAATGCACAGTTAAAAGCACCATTGACAGCTGTATTAAAATTTCTAAAAAAAGCTCCTCAACATTTTTCCCAATCGAAAAGTCTCAATTTTAATCTCCGAGTATTGCTTTTTAACCATTTTTCCTCCGATAATTCCATCTCCCATTGTCGTTAATTAGCATTAGTTATCGCGATTTCTGTTAAGTCGATCGAAAAGCAATGCCAAAATCCCTTAACAGTCTTGAAACACATGGAACGCAGTTCCTCGGCGCAGTAAAAATCCGAAGCTTTTGATAAATCAAAATGTCCAGTACGTATTGAACAATTTATCTTCCTCGGCACCGACGATGGTGCAGAGTCGGACAAATCCGCTGTCGTTTATATCCGTAAGCAGCTTACAGATGTCCAAACGAAAAGTGAATGAGCGAGAGCGAGAGGAGAGGTATAAGAGTAATTAATTAAAGAGGAGTGTGACTACGGTTGCGTTTATAAAGCGGCTCCGAAATATTCTTTTTTATTTTCTCTACTTGTTTAACCCCAGAAACACCATGTAGTTTCGCATGTATACCAGTAAACCAGAAGAGGCACAATAGAATTGATCGATGGCTTCAGTAATTTAATCTGCATTCAGGCTTATACTAATTTTTTTTAGGACAATACATGATGTGTATCAGCTTCAACTTTTGTCCATATAAAATGAAGAACGTTTGCTAGAAATATTTTAAGTACTGTGTGCCTGGACTATGCAGCAGAGGGATTTTAATTCTCCAGAATCTGCTGCGACAACTGGTTTCATTGTTAAATTAATTCTGAATGAGTCTTTATTCTACACATTATTCCATGAGTATAATTAAATAAGTTATTACGAGTCTTCATTTTGTGAATACTTTGAGTAACCATACAGAACACCAGAGCACCATACAGGACATGGATATTTCTGCACTGTGTGAAATAGTCCAAAATTAAACCCAATTTTCTCTCATTTTGAATTTTTCATTGATAACAACCTTTTATAAAAGCCTTTTGAAAAGTGTATTTTTGAAAAGCTATCCATAAAGAGGACAAATAGAGCTACATTATCTCGGGATGTAACAAAATTAAAAGAAATTCCTTATCAAGAGTTTTGCAAAATGGATCAATAGGGATGATTTTTCACAGGTTCACTGTTGACGAAAGCATCGTCGATTACATGGAGAAGCATTGTAGTATACAAGTGCCTACTGTATCGAGTTTCACATTGCAACGGACGGAACTCCTGCCAGATGATTACGAAATAGAGCCACTGACAGAGGAGATCAACATTCCTCGTAAGATTAATTTTCTAATCTATCAGACAGTACAAATACAGTCTGGTTGACCGATCATATTGCATCGAATTTTATTTTGTACAGAATTCAGAGCTCGCTCAGTAGTGAGAAAGAAGTCAAAGTCCATCGAATCTCTGGGTTCGCAGAAGAATGACAGAAGTCTTCCTGCTGTTGGGTGCTCAGAGATGGTTCGAGTCACCCACGTGATCGACCCATCTGCTTTCTATGTACAATTGGTGCAGAATCAAAATAGGATAGCAGAGCTAATGAAAGGGCTAGCGATATTGGCAAACACTTCAGGAGTTATACCAACTGAAGTCACATTAAGTATGATACCATGAATGGACAGCTATAGACATTTATATGACCAATACAAAAAATTCTCCTTATACATTCACCTGATTTGATTCGTTACATATTCATTGCTATCTTGGGTACATAGGGAAATTAGCTCCCCCTGAAATGTGATTACTAGACTACGGAATTTTATGCAATCTCATATTTTCATAAGCACAGTTAAAGAAATGGAACCAAAATAAATATTTGCCTAAGAATTTACTGCACAGTGTTATAGAATTCCTAGTCGAGTTCCTGCCTAATTCCTAATGAATACTCTTTGCAGATGCATTGTACGTTGTACAGTCTGCCAAAGACAGAGCTTGGTACCGTGGCCGAGTTGTCGAAAAGAAAACAGAAGCCAATGGCGACGAAAAATACAGTATTCTGTTTATTGACCATGGACTGACAGAAACGAATGTGCCATTATCGAGAATCAGGAACATTACCCCACAATTTTCAGTTATACCCACATTGTCTCTCAGGTGTGCGTTGCACGATGTCGTGCCAAATCATGGTCGATGGCATCCAGATGCTACCAAGACTTTCAAACAATTAGTGTCCAAGTGAGTCTAACTTCAGAACTTGAAGTAATACGTATAAGTTAATTCCATGGAATTCTGAAGATAGAAAGAATAAAATTGTTAATGATTGAATTGGTTCCAGAAACTCCATGGTCTCGATGTACATTATGATGATAACTGGAGACACGTATTATGTCGAGCTCTGTGTCATCTCTTCTCAGGACTCAGGGTTGATATCAGTGAAGGATTCGTTGACATATATGAAATACGCGACATGCGTGTCGCCGAATAAATTAATGGTAACCTAAGCAACGTTGATTACATTTGCTCCGAATAGTAATTAGAAAAATGGATCGTCTGTTTTATGTTTTTAGAAAATGAATCCTGACTCTACGAGACAGTATTATAGAGAACAGTTAGAGTTAGAGTGCTTCACGGACGTTCAGATTCTATTTGTTGAAAACCCTAGTTGTATATACGTCCAGAAAGTAAGATTCATACACTTATAATGATGACTTTAATAATATTATATCAGACACTTATACATAAATGAAATTTTGTATCTTTTATAGACACACGCAAATAGAGCATACTATTGCACATTAGTACACGAAATGACTGACCATTATGAACGAAACACACACTCCAGTGAATTAATTCCCGTGCCCCATAAAGGTATCAGTAATCTTTCTTAAATATTCTTGATTAATCTGAATGAACATTAAAATTCGACAATAATTATGCTTACCATTTTCGCAGACTTGCCATGTGCGGCACGTGGAGTCGATGGGCTCTGGCATAGAGGCCTTGTTTCTGAAATTACAGAAAATACTGTTAAAGTCTTCTATGTAGATTTAGGATACAGTCTAATTCTAAACTATGACGCTATAAGATCACTTCCCAGAAAATACATGACTTGTAAAACCCAAGTAAGTTACATTAAAAATTATCACGTTAATATAATGCTTATTGTTGTATTATTCTTTTTCCCTAGGCAATTAGATTATCACTAAGAGGCATAAAGCCTCCTTTTGAGAATAAGGAACATTGGCCAGAAGAAACCAACGAGTTCCTAAAGACGTTCCTTATAAATGGAAGGAATTATAAAGTTATTGCTTACGATAAATTAGGAGATACATACACTGTTGCTATGTACACCCCCGATAAAAAGACCAGTATTACTTTTCTGTTAACGAAAAAAGGTTTAGCGCAATCTGCGGGATCAAAGTAAGTATCTTAGACAAATGTGTATAACACTTTTAAACTACCAGAAACAAGGATAATATTCGATAATGTCTTTTTATAGCAATTACTGTGGAGAGACAAGCAATAAACGTCAAAGAAAATATAAACCAAAGAAGGACATTTTGAAGATAGAACCAGCTCCTCCAGTACAGCCAGCATACAGTATAGAAAACACAGTTACAAAGCCCAAAAGTTTGCTGGAGGATGTAACTGAAGACCCCTTTAAAGTGAGAGTGACAATACACCATGCACAATCTCCAGATTGCATTTATGTATCTGATGCAACGTGTGGGCAAGACGACGTAGATTCAATGATGAGACGAATGCAAGAATTTTACAGCAAGTATCGATCTGCGAAACGCCAGACCTGGAGCAATAACACAGTCTGCGCTGTCTTTTCACACAAGACCGATATGTTCTATCGTGGTCGAATAATAGATATAAAATCCGCGGACAAAGTAGTTGTGTTCTTGTACGACGTGGGCCTCGAAGAGACAGTTACCATAAACGATATACAGTCATTGTATCCGCCATTCTTCAAGGTATCAACGTACGTCTTCAAAATAAAACTAACTGGAATACTACCTTGCGGAGGATCGACGAGTTGGCCTTCGCTCTCTTGCGAAGAGCTGCGAAAAATAATAGATGACAACCATAATTGCAAGTTTTACATATCCAAACTAGTGAGTATTCGATATGTGTGCCATTTGTGTCACAAGAAAAGTCCCCTGAAATGCATAGTATATACATTAGAGTAATCCTTAGCTATATATTTCCAAGAATCTTTTGCTGAATGTTTCTACTCGTACCCTAAAATTGCTCTACTTCATAAAAAAAGATGAGACTCGAGACTAAAAAAATGTGAAGGTCCATTCTAATATACTTAAACTTACAGGAGGAAGAAGATATAGAGGACTCCGCGATATCAGTCGAATTGTGGATCAAGCAAGTAAAAATGGATGGTCCTTTAGCACCAACACGGGTCGAGATTAATTCAGTCAATAGAATGTTGGTGGAAAAAGGAGTTGCTTTGCCTGTGAAAGAGTATGCTAGAAAACGAGACAAAATTCTGGCTGTCGAATTAAAACGGCAATTCATAAAAAAATTGGAAAGATTGTCAAACTGCGAGTTAAACGTGAAATGGCTTAAGATCGAAGAAGACCTCGATAATACTATTGATAGCACTGATAATGAGACATCGCGAACACTATTGCGTTATTCGAACTCCAGTTCAGATGAGGATGAGGATTTCGATAAGGAAAACATGTTTGACAATATACCCTCGCTTCCGAAATTGACGTCCTGGTTGCCACCAGATACCATAGCAGAAGATTCGTTTATCGGCATACCTACATATTTAGATCATGATGGATACTTGTATCTTCACTCCAAAACGCAAAGTATACACCTCTTTCACGGTTCCATTAACGAAAAATATTTGTCAAGTGACTTGCCGATTTTAACGTTACATATATTTCATAATATGTGTTTTTAGATACAGCAACTTTACGAAAAATAGAGTACAAATTGGAAAAATTATATAACCAGTGCACAATAGAGTCATGTGATACTGCATGGGCCGCTGGAGACTTGTGTATCGCACAATATCATGCAAATAGTAAATGGTACCGAGGAAAAATTGATGCAGTGCTGACGAATGACATAGTCAATGTAAAGATACATCAATTATATTATAGAAGCTCATTTTTATGTAATTTTATTACCAGAGAATTATATAATTTAATCGCCACAGGTTGAGTTCATCGACTATGGAAATATCGAGGAATGTGCAGTGGGTACCGTGAAAAAGAAAGTTGTATTAGAAAACATACCAGTACAGTGTACAAAATGTTTAATTTACGGCTTAAGACCAGTAAGCAGCTCAATATTTGTTTAATATTAAATAAACTTAAAACTTAACAATGTGCTCGAACTCATTTCTCGATAGGTAAGCGAAAGCGGAAAATGGAGGACAGAAGACTTGGATAAAATACACACTCTTCTTATTGAACAAGAATGCCAAGTAACAGTCTTAGATAGAACCAAGGACCATCTTGTGGTGGGTAATTTTTTAAAATATGATGTCTATTACAAAATTAAACGTTTTATGAAAATTGTAACAGATTTTAACATATTTCTAGGTTTCTATTACCTTATTACCGAACAAACATTGCAACAAAAAAATTAATTTAATTTCGTTTCTCGTCACTGAATGGGGAATAAATGTCAAATGTGATACTGAGGATGGGTCGACCGAAACTAGTATGTCTAGGCCAGATAGCCCAGAGACACCAGACGTGATTCTGGAAGATTCAGAACCATTTTGTGAACCATTAGATAATGAAGTGGAGGTAGTGAAGGACATTGTGATGAATGAATCTTCTGTAATACTTCAAGAGGCAATTGCAGACGAAAGTAAAGACGACAGCAGTTCGGTCATAAATGACGTTGAAAATTTATTTTGGCGTAAAGAAAGATACGAAGTAGCCACTTCGACACCGAACGGTGCTTCAAACGATAGTCTTGTATCGTACTATTTCGTTATGAATATACCAGATGACGTTGATTTTATTGAAATAGAAGCCTGCTGTAGTATCTCTCCTTTAGCATTCCACGCACAATTAAAAGAAAATTTACATTCACCGGTACGTAAATAAAGGACAGTGTTAAGTCTCTGAGGTGTGAACAGATTCAAAGAGCGTGCACTAAGATCGTTGGAAAGATCTCGTCAAGATGAATCTGATGAAATCTAATGAATATAGATCTTACGCTGTTTGTGTCTGTTCACACATCAGAGACTTAATATTATCCTTTAACCTAATAAATACGTATATGTCAAATGTATTATAATATAATACACCTTTGATGCTCTTCTTATTTCAGGTTCTAAATTCCTATTACAGACAGTATGAGCTTCTAATGAATGAATTGCAAGAAAGCGCTACAAAACAACCGAAAATTGCGAATATTGTTCGCAGTAAGCATTATTAATGCAATTGCAATAGCTTAATTTTTACAAATACAATTACTTCGGTATCATAATATTCAACTATGTTTATAGATACACCGTGTTGCGCACGATACAGGGATGGTCTCTGGTACAGATGTCTTATATCACACGCTACACCAATGGACGGTACAGATCATATTGAGGTTAAATTACTGTTTGTGGATTATGGGAACGACGAATACAGATCAGTAAACCCTAAACAGTAAGTTTTGATAGCATATATCAGTATGTCCTTAATTTTGTGACAATTAATACATGTTTTATAAAGCAAATATCACGCCAAAACATTTCCTTATCGTACATTTTATTTCTACACAGGTGTGAACTGTATAGTATGAAAAAAGAGTGGCTAGAGTTGCCAACTATGTCCATAAAGTGTAAATTGTGGAATTTGGAAATGACTTCCAATGTAAATAATGAGACTCTTATAAACGAATTAGAGAAAATGTATAGTAGACGTATCTTTGCTACTGTCAAGGTAGAGAAATGTGCTGATATACTATCACAGTCTTCCACAATAGTGTACGCGTGCTAATTTAAATTGATTATTTTAGGAAGTTGACGATGAAGATTTTGTGAGTATTGAAGTGTACGAGGATGAGACTCGAACAGAACTGATGTACAGTACACTCATTGAACAAGGCTTATTCAAGTACAAATCAGCGAAAAATTAACGGACAGCGTGAAACATTAGCAAACATTCCTTTTTGTCATATTTATAATAGTAAATTAGTATGAAATTATTAGATTCGAAGGTAGAAACGTACCTTTTTTTTATGTTTATTAATGTGATATTACTAAGTTTTTGGTTTCTTATTACTGATACAAAAAGTAGGACTTTTTCTTTTACATTTATTGACAGTACCAAATTAAGGTTATATCTTATAATTTTACAATATTTAGACAAACTTGAACACAAAGAAGAAAGAAGTTAACACTAACGTTGTGTACTTTTAGCGATCTGTTCCTTAAGTACTAAAATACTTTGTCTTTGCTCAGGTGGTAACATAGCAATCTGTTCATCAGACAATTGTAAGACTTGCATTATCAGAGCAGCCTGTGAACAGAATAACGAAATCAATTATCCCTTATATTCCCAAAGCCATTATGTATTATTTTATATATTTTTATACGCAGTTAATTAAATAAAATTTTTGTATTGAATTATTTGTACCTTTTCTTGATCTGACGCTCCACTGGGTATATTTCCTGCAGAAGACATGCCTGCCATAAGTCTCGAAGTCGCAGATGTTGCGGATGTCGTTAGGGAAGCAGCTGGGGTTACAGCACTAGCTGTGACGACATTCGAAGACTGAACAGTAGGTGCAGCAACTGGTCTTGGCACCACTGGCGGTGCAACTGGCACTGGAGCTAAAAATTTCAATCGCAAACTCGAGTTTATTGTCACGATAACCAATATTAGGTGTCCAAAATTGATTAAACTCACGATTAGCTTTCGTGATTCTAGGATCAATAGGCATTCTCGGATCTCTGGGGTCCCTGGGATCCCTTCCGAATCTATCTGTTCTCGGATCGCGGCAGAAACTGAAAAAGAGACAGCGTTTTCAAAGTAATCCTAAATGTAACTATTTTTCGTTATCGAAGTATAGTTATAAAACCTCTCGACTCCTTCAACAGGAAGCGCGCTATAAAAGAGATTAAGCTTTTAAATGATAGTATGAAATCAGGATAATTAAAGTTGTATTAAATCATAATATGAAACCGATACTTACTTGTCCGTGATATTAAATGTAGCCAATGCTCTAGGATCAGCGGTAGCAGTTACAGGCGGGGGTGCGCTCACAGGTGTTGCTGGCACCTGTGGCCCCCTTAAATCTTGATCCATTCGCGCTAAACGTGGATCGATTTGCCTGTCCAGTGTGCGTAGATCAACATCTTGTCCTATTACAATAATCGTATATACAGATTATTACAATAGTAACTCAATGGTTAAGATATCATGAAAACTATACTAAATTCATCTTTGCTCATTGGATTTGCAAATATTACAGCAGGGAATAAATAAAGATGAAACAAATATTTCTATTCTCACCAGCAAAGATTGGAGCTGAAGTACTTGTAACTGGCGCTGGACGAGTAGGAGCCCATGGTTCCTCGATTCGTGGCACAATTGGATGTACAACAGGTTTATCAGAAGGTGTTAATACATTCGGTATTGGATTTGCTTTATGTAACATATTGACAGCCGTGTGAGGGTCCACTATTCTCATGACTACCTGTGCTTGTAGCAAGGCGTATGCAAGCTGGGGGTTTTGGAGCAGCATCTGACGTGCTTCATTAGGATTGTTCTGTACGCAAAGCTTCATTTGCTTCATGAGTTCAAACATTTGCTCTGGTGGCAGAGACGCAACAGCTTTGCTTATAGCTTCAGGCGCTTTGTCAGCTTGAACTGCCTCGCCATATGGATTTTCAGTATTCTGTCCTTGCAAAAGGCTTTGCATTTCCATTCGACTCTTTTCTGTGCAAGCATTATCGACTCTCAATGTTCGTCCACCAATTTCATAACCATTCAAATTTCTCATGGCACTGAGGGCAGTTTCCTGATCCTTGTACTCACAGAAGCCATATCCTTTGGGCTTGCCTGTTTCTCGATCAAATACTAATCTATAAGAGTTCAGAATCTAAGCTACTATAGTATTTAACAGAAACAAATATTATTTATGAAATGTTGCCAGAGTCAATGTTTCATCAATAAAATTATAAGAACGCAATTTACAAAAATACAATTATGTGCACCACTGCATGATCACTTAGCGAGCATGAAACTCTGTAAATGGGACAGTAATACTGATTAAAATGTAGAAATTCGAAATTAACTTACTTGAAAGAAAGCACTGGTCCAACTTCGCTGAAAATGTCTTTTAAATTTTCTTCTGTGGCTTCGTACGGGATATTCCCGACTGTTAAAACAGAAATTACAGTAATTTGAAGGTTATGCGGCATTAATTAACGAGAAAAAGGATATACAAATAAATAATATATCTCACCGAAAACACTCCGCATGGACTTATCCATGAGCGATTGATCAGAAATAGTTGAATTACTCATTTTTGCGATTTATTCGCTTTTGTTTACTATTCGAAGTTTGAATGCACTGTTTTTATCTACGTCAAAGAAAACCACGAACTATATAGAGTGTAGAGTCGAACCAATTGTATACGGTAGGATTTTTATGATTGGTTATATGCTTCTCTATCGATATGTGTATTAAAAAATTATGATATTCCAGAAAATGAGATTATATTCTCATTTAGTGCAAGAACCAATCTTTCTGTATTAATAATATGAAAAAAGAAAAATGTCGAGTTGTGGTTGTTGCAACAGTGACGAGACTTTGTCGATGCCTTAATCACAGGCGAGTAGGTATACAAGGTAGACTGAACAAACAATGCTTTTTGCTATGCCGCGTTTTGGGGTTCTAAGTTCTAAAGCTTCATTATCATTTTTGTGATACGCTCAACGTTAGCTGCTGTGCGCGAAATAAGGTAAGTATTATTGTAGTACAGGTAAGAAGTACTGATAAGAATTAGTGGTAAAAATTTAAATTATAACACCGACACAAAATTAAATACAGATTGATATGATTAGTTAATAACAAATTGATAAAGTATAGGGTAAGAGTACCAATTACTTTATGCATGTCGAATACTCCGTCTACCTTTTATTTTCACACGAATCAGAATGTGTAACACTATTAAATTGGAAAAAGTTTCAGAAACTTCAATCATTAAGATACATATTCGAATTGAAAACATAACATTTACACTTCTAGAACATTGAAAAGGCGATAGTTGTACACTAACTGGCAGACAGTAATTGATGTATGAACTTCTTTTTGTGACTTAATTAATATTTAAAATGTTTTTAATATTTTAGTTACGAAAAAATGCCTGTTAGTACGACAAACATTAAATTTAATGTAAATCTCTTACGAAGTAGGAGAAAATGGAATAATACCGTTTAATTTAACTAAAAGTAACCTTGATGAGAACAGTAATTGGTGCACTTATTCTATACAAGAAATCAAATGATTGACGAAGTTTACATAAAACTTAAAATTTCCACTTTTCTATCGAAGGTGGTTACGATCAGTAATGCCAGAGCGTTCTGTCATGATCGACATTACAGCAGCTTAAAGACCAACAATATTTAGGACCAAAATTAGTGAACCTTTACTTTTGTTGTGAAGTTTATTTATATTTATAATTACTATCTTATATCTATTAACAGTTCGCAGCTATTAGCTCGGTCAGAACCGATTGCCCGGGTCTCACCACGTGGAGGTTGCTGCGAGTAGAGACCCACAGAGAGATCGATGAAATCAAAGTTCCATCGATCTCCCTTTACAAAAATTTTAAACTAACAAGCCAAAAGCATAAATGGAAGTCAAGTTCCATCTATACCTTTAGCTTGGACCTTAAAGTAGAGAAGTGCCAAGTAATCATTGAGAAAAGATTGGGAATAGTTAAAGGCTACCGCGTAAGGCAACCATGAAATAGACAATCGGTGGTGCGAGTACTTCCACCTTGAAGGCGGGTACTAGGAGAAGGCGACTGGCACCTCACAGCCCAATCAGTTGCCTGATTGAACTGTGGGGTTTCCACCTGCAAGTGTGTCATACCACACACCATTCGGTGTCCACATCGTCTCTCGCTAGTACAAACCCCCAAGGGAAGAAGAACAAGCTCCATCGACCGCCGATTCCACAGTTGGACATTTACTTCTACTAAGAGAAGCAGATGACCTCCTCACAGAAGGTGAGGAGGTAGTAACCGAGCAAAGATAGCTAAGAAGTGACAACTTGGCAGTATTACAATGACTTTACAATGGAAACTTACAAGTAGGGTCTTAAAAATATTCTAAGTGATTGCGACTTATACACTAGAAGCGGTGAATCCCTCGGTGGATGCGACGTCTTCATTCATACGAACAATAAAGAGTAAAGACAGAACTTTACGAACCAAAGGTGCTGAATCCATCGGCGGGTGCGATGTCTTCATTCTTCAATCTTCAATCTTCAATCTTCAATCTTCAATCTTCAATCTTCAGGTTGAAAATAAAGAGAGAAGCATGTATCAATAACTGGGGGAGCCTCCCCAAGAATACCCCAACGTTGGCACAGCCATTGGCCCGGACAGAACCGGCCCGGGTCTCACCACGAGGAGGTTGCTGTGCTGGAGACCCATATAGAAATCACAGAAACAAGAAAGGATTCGCAGAACAATCTGTACTCTGAATCAATACAGAACATATTTAGACAGAAGACAAGATAGATCAACGTCGATTGAATTCTTCTTCGATGTTCACCTAAATCCTGAAATGTTAAAAATTAAAAATACAAATGAAATCCCTCGGGGGTACGATGTCTTCGTTCGATGAATGATCTTCATGTGAATGAAATAGGAATGATAATAATAAGTAGAGAATAGAGAGACATGCAGCAAAGAGAGAAGAGACGAATAATAGAAGCATATCACTGATCGCAGAAACACGAGAGGAGCCACCCCTACCTAGCTACCCTTATATCTAATACAAGATGCACAGCCATTAGCACGGACAGAGCCGCCCCAGGTCTCACCACGAGGAGGTTGCTGTGCTGGAGACCCACAGGGAAATAGATGGAAACAAAGTTCCATCGATCTCCCTTTACAAAATTCTTAAATTAACAAGCCAAAGACATGCATGGAAGCCAAGTTCCATGCATGCCTTTAACTTCGGCCTTAGAGTAGGAAATTGTCGAGTTATCATTAGGAAGGGGTTGGTTAAGTTAGACTCTACCGCTAATGCAACCGTGAAATAGACGAGCGGCAGTGTGAGCTCTACCGCCTTGAAGGCCGGTAGGTCGGAGAGGCGCACGGCACTACATGATTCAGTCAATTGTCCATTGCTCCCTGCTGCCACATAGGAGCTACCGAAGTAGACCTAATTCCGACAGGCTGGTAAAGAGAATGTGCAAAAGGCGGAAACGTGTAGTTTCCACAGTCGAGTGTGTCTTTCCACACACCCTACTGTGTCCGTCGCGTCACTCCTAGTACAGACCCCCAAGAGGAGAACACACTCCACAGACCGACGATTCCACGGTTGGTCACATGCTTCTACCAAGAGAAGCAGAGGTGACTTCCTCACCAAAGATGAGGAACAAATTTCAAGAAAAGAAGTTAAGAAATGACAACTCGACAATTGCACAGTGATTTTACGCTAGAGAGGCAAAGACATGGATGGAAGCCAAGTTCCATTCACGTCTTTGCCTTGGATCTTAAAGTAAAAAAGTGCCAAGTAATCATTGAGAAGGGATTGGGAATATTTAGAGTCTACCGCGTAAGGCAACCATGAAATGGACAATCGGTGGTGGGAGTCCTTCCACCTTGAAGGCGGGTACTAGGAGAAGGCGACTGGCACCTCACAGCCCAATCAGTTGCCTGATTGACCTGTGGGGTTTCCACCTGCAAGTGTGTCATACCACACACCATTCGGTGTCCACATCGTCTCTCGTTAGTACAAACCCCCAAGGGAAGAAGAACAAGCTCCATCGACTGCCAATTCCACAGCTGCTAGTTGCTTCTACTAAGAGAAGCAGAGATTACCTCCTCACAGAAGGTGAGGAGGAAGTGACCGAGCAAAGAAAACAAAAAAGTGACTACTCGGCAGTGTTACAAGGATTTTACAATACAATCTTAAAAGTAGGGCCTTAAAAATATTGTCAGCGATTCAGACTTATATACTAAAAGTGGTGAATCCCTCGGCGGATGCGACGTCTTCGTTCTTCATTCTTCAAGTTGAGAATAAAGAGAGAATCGGCGAAGAAAGAGTATGAAGAGCAATATACGAATAATCGGGGAAGCCTCCCCAAGAATACCCCAACGATGGCACAGCCATTGGCCCGGACAGAACCGGCCCGGGTCTCACCACGAGGAGGTTGCTGTGCTCGAGACCCATCTAGAAATCACAGGAATGAGAAAGGATTGGCAGAACAATCCGTATCCCGAATCAAGACAAAACACATTTAGATAGAAAACAGAATGGAACAACCTTGATTGAATTCTTTTTCGATGTTCACCTAAACCCTGAAATGTTAAAAATTAAAAATACAAATGAAATCCCTCGGGGGTACGATATCTTCGTTCGATGAATGATCTTCATGTGAATGAAATAGGAATGATAATGATAACCAGAAATGAAATTAACCAGAGAATGAGACATGCAGCAAAGAGAGAAGAGACGAATAATAGAAGCATATCACTGATCGCAGAAACACGAGAGGAGCCACCCCTACCTAGCTACCCTTATATCTAATACAAGATGCACAGCCATTAGCACGGACAGAGCCGCCCCAGGTCTCACCACGAGGAGGTTGCTGTGCTGGAGACCCACAGGGAAATAGATGGAAACAAAGTTCCATCGATCTCCCTTTACAAAATTCTTAAATTAACAAGCCAAAGACATGCATGGAAGCCAAGTTCCATGCATGCCTTTAACTTCGGCCTTAGAGTAGGAAATTGTCGAGTTATCATTAGGAAGGGGTTGGTTAAGTTAGACTCTACCGCTAATGCAACCGTGAAATAGACGAGCGGCAGTGTGAGCTCTACCGCCTTGAAGGCCGGTAGGTCGGAGAGGCGCACGGCACTACATGATTCAGTCAATTGTCCATTGCTCCCTGCTGCCACATAGGAGCTACCGAAGTAGACCTAATTCCGACAGGCTGGTAAAGAGAATGTGCAAAAGGCGGAAACGTGTAGTTTCCACAGTCGAGTGTGTCTTTCCACACACCCTACTGTGTCCGTCGCGTCACTCCTAGTACAGACCCCCAAGAGGAGAACACACTCCACAGACCGACGATTCCACGGTTGGTCACATGCTTCTACCAAGAGAAGCAGAGGTGACTTCCTCACCAAAGATGAGGAACAAATTTCAAGAAAAGAAGTTAAGAAATGACAACTCGACAATTGCACAGTGATTTTACGCTAGAGAGGCAAAGACATGGATGGAAGCCAAGTTCCATTCACGTCTTTGCCTTGGATCTTAAAGTAAAAAAGTGCCAAGTAATCATTGAGAAGGGATTGGGAATATTTAGAGTCTACCGCGTAAGGCAACCATGAAATGGACAATCGGTGGTGGGAGTCCTTCCACCTTGAAGGCGGGTACTAGGAGAAGGCGACTGGCACCTCACAGCCCAATCAGTTGCCTGATTGACCTGTGGGGTTTCCACCTGCAAGTGTGTCATACCACACACCATTCGGTGTCCACATCGTCTCTCGTTAGTACAAACCCCCAAGGGAAGAAGAACAAGCTCCATCGACTGCCAATTCCACAGCTGCTAGTTGCTTCTACTAAGAGAAGCAGAGATTACCTCCTCACAGAAGGTGAGGAGGAAGTGACCGAGCAAAGAAAACAAAAAAGTGACTACTCGGCAGTGTTACAAGGATTTTACAATACAATCTTAAAAGTAGGGCCTTAAAAATATTGTCAGCGATTCAGACTTATATACTAAAAGTGGTGAATCCCTCGGCGGATGCGACGTCTTCGTTCTTCATTCTTCAAGTTGAGAATAAAGAGAGAATCGGCGAAGAAAGAGTATGAAGAGCAATATACGAATAATCGGGGAAGCCTCCCCAAGAATACCCCAACGATGGCACAGCCATTGGCCCGGACAGAACCGGCCCGGGTCTCACCACGAGGAGGTTGCTGTGCTCGAGACCCATCTAGAAATCACAGGAATGAGAAAGGATTGGCAGAACAATCCGTATCCCGAATCAAGACAAAACACATTTAGATAGAAAACAGAATGGAACAACCTTGATTGAATTCTTTTTCGATGTTCACCTAAACCCTGAAATGTTAAAAATTAAAAATACAAATGAAATCCCTCGGGGGTACGATATCTTCGTTCGATGAATGATCTTCATGTGAATGAAATAGGAATGATAATGATAACCAGAAATGAAATTAACCAGAGAATGAGACATGCAGCAAAGAGAGAAGAGACGAATAATAGAAGCATATCACTGATCGCAGAAACACGAGAGGAGCCACCCCTACCTAGCTACCCTTATATCTAATACAAGATGCACAGCCATTAGCACGGACAGAGCCGCCCCAGGTCTCACCACGAGGAGGTTGCTGTGCTGGAGACCCACAGGGAAATAGATGGAAACAAAGTTCCATCGATCTCCCTTTACAAAATTCTTAAATTAACAAGCCAAAGACATGCATGGAAGCCAAGTTCCATGCATGCCTTTAACTTCGGCCTTAGAGTAGGAAATTGTCGAGTTATCATTAGGAAGGGGTTGGTTAAGTTAGACTCTACCGCTAATGCAACCGTGAAATAGACGAGCGGCAGTGTGAGCTCTACCGCCTTGAAGGCCGGTAGGTCGGAGAGGCGCACGGCACTACATGATTCAGTCAATTGTCCATTGCTCCCTGCTGCCACATAGGAGCTACCTAAGTAGACCTAATTCCGACAGGCTGGTAAAGAGAATGTGCAAAAGGCGGAAACGTGTAGTTTCCACAGTCGAGTGTGTCTTTCCACACACCCTACTGTGTCCGTCGCGTCACTCCTAGTACAGACCCCCAAGAGGAGAACACACTCCACAGACCGACGATTCCACGGTTGGTCACATGCTTCTACCAAGAGAAGCAGAGGTGACTTCCTCACCAAAGATGAGGAACAAATTTCAAGAAAAGAAGTTAAGAAATGACAACTCGACAATTGCACAGTGATTTTACGCTAGAGAGGCAAAGACATGGATGGAAGCCAAGTTCCATTCACGTCTTTGCCTTGGATCTTAAAGTAAAAAAGTGCCAAGTAATCATTGAGAAGGGATTGGGAATATTTAGAGTCTACCGCGTAAGGCAACCATGAAATGGACAATCGGTGGTGGGAGTCCTTCCACCTTGAAGGCGGGTACTAGGAGAAGGCGACTGGCACCTCACAGCCCAATCAGTTGCCTGATTGACCTGTGGGGTTTCCACCTGCAAGTGTGTCATACCACACACCATTCGGTGTCCACATCGTCTCTCGTTAGTACAAACCCCCAAGGGAAGAAGAACAAGCTCCATCGACTGCCAATTCCACAGCTGCTAGTTGCTTCTACTAAGAGAAGCAAAGATGACCTCCTCACAGAAGGTGAGGAGGTAGTAACCGAGCAAAGAGAGCTAAGAAATGACAACTTGGCAGTGTTACAGTGATGTTACAATGACTTTACAATGGCAACTTATAAGTAGGGTCTTAAAAATATCATATGCGATTGCGACTTATATACTAGAAGCGGTGAATCCCTCGGTGGATGCGATGTCTTCGTTCTTCAATCTTCAAGTTAATATGAATGATTGGGGGAGCCTCCCCAAGAATACCCCAACGATGGCACAGCCATTGGCCCGGACAGAACCGGCCCGGGTCTCACCACGAGGAGGTTGCTGTGCAGGAGACCCATAGGGAGATAGATGTAATCAATGTTACATCGATCTTCCTTTACAAAAATCTTAAATTCTAAATCTTAAAGTCTAAATCTTAAAAGAGACTTCAAAAAAAGGAGCGATTTAATCCCTCGGTGGATGCTATGTCTTCTTATGATGTAGATATGATGTTCACTTAAATCCTAGAATATGCTAAAATTGAAGGTTCGCTAAAGCGACAAACATTGTGTTCAGCAATAGATGCTGAAGAGCGCTTTGCAGAATGATAGAGAATCGATCGAACGATTCATAACCTTCGAAGAGAATGAAAAATCTGTTTACAAGAAATAGGAGGAAATACAACTGAATGACCAACTGAATCTTCTTAAGAATATCATAGAAATGAGAAAGCATGAACAGAACAATCCAAAATCCGAATCAGGAGAGAACATATTTAAACACAAAACAGAATTGAACAACGTTGGCATTTGATTAAGTTTTTCTTTTGATACCTCCATTCAATGTTCACCTGTGTACTGAAATATTAAAAATTAGAAATCGAGTTGAAATCCCTCGGGGGATATGATGTCTTCGTTCGATGAATGTTCTTCATGTGAATGAAATAGGAATGATAATGGTAAGCAGCAATGAAAGAAGGAACGAATAACAGAAGCATATTAATGATCGCAAAAACAAGAGCAAGGAATCAAGTGTAATATATAAATGATTGAAGTAGTCTCTTCTATCTTCTTTTACAAAAATCTTAAAGTCTAAACTTAAAACTAGTAAACTAAAGTCATGAATAGAAAACAAGTGTAAGAATTCGAAATATTAATCGAATTCGTTTTTTAACATATTGATTCGATGGTTATTTAAACCATGTGTGGTTTTAAAATAATAGTTAAATATTCAACCATTAAGGTTGATAAACAAATCAAAATTATCAGTAGATAATAATGCAGAGCAGGGAATATAAATAAAATAGGGGGAAGTAGAAGAGAAGGCCATAGTACACGCAAAATAGGAGAAGCAGAAGAAAGGGGGCAACATATATGCAAAACAAGGCCAACAGAAAAGATAAATTCAAAATTTGTGCAAAAACTCACTGGTCAGTCCGGTTGACCACTGGTCAGTCCGGTTGACCACTGGTCAGGGAGGTCTCAGGAGACCCAAGTGGTCCAGGTGGTCCAGGAGGTCCAGGAGGTCCAGGGGGTCCAGGGAGACCCAGGAGGCCCTGGGAGGTCCTTACCCGCCGGAGGACCCGCGGGGACTGAAGTACTCATGCTCCTGGAGAAGTATTTATACTACCTCCAAGCAGCTGGAGAACCAATCAGAGAAATTCATCAGTTGATTATAATTTCGAGACTGATCTAACGAACAATATTTTGCAAAAGATTGATATTTTCCATAAAATAATCATCTTAGCAACAATTTCAGGTACACATATTGTTAATAACAATCGCACACAGTGTGCACTTGTGTAAATAATTAATATTTTTAATTTTTAGTTAACAAATGCTGAAATTATTAACTTTTTGTACATTATTCTTCGTTCGATTAATCTTGCAATTCTTGAAAATTTCTTAATATTTGTTTAACTAACAATTATATGTATCAATAACTTGTATGAGTCACTGATTACGATTGTTATTAACAATATGTATAGCAGCAATTGTTGTTGCAGCGATTATTTAATGGGAAATAGTCATTTTTTCACAAATATTTTTCGTTCGATTAATTTCGAAGTTCTTGTAAATTTTTTGATATGTCTATAACTAACAATTATAAATAACTTATGTCAGTTTTAAATTAATAATTTGTATCAGTAACTGCATACAATTGTGATTAACAATATGTATAGCAGAAATTGCTGTTACAATGTTTTTTCAATGGAAAATATTAATTTTTTGGAAATATTCTTCGTTCGATTAATCTCGCAATTTAGTAATCGATTCCTCTTCTTCTGTTCATTCGCTCTGAAGTCTTCAGCGAGTGTGGATCATTCTGACGATCCTCTGGAGAAGCTTCGTGGGCTGTCCTGAGCTTTTCTGAGTTATCTTCAGCCACTCTGACATTTAACAGCTTGACCATTGGTCAGATGTCTTTGGCTTATTAGTTTAAGTTTTAGATTTCAAGATTTTTATGTAATATATTATCATACAGCGATCTATACTATCTATTCTTACAGTTTTAGTCACTTTTTTTACCATTTTTACTAAGCGATTCGTATTAATTTTTAGAATTTATTATGTATGTATTTTTTAGTATATGTTACATATTTCTCGGATGTATTAACTAATCCGAAGCATATCTTGTTTAACACAGAATAGACACAATTTCTACAACAATCTCATTTAGAATAAATATTGTCATTTTGGTATTAGTCTTTTGCAATAATATTTCTTTTGCAAATAGCATTTTCGTTTATTACTATAAATTATATGTATGAATACGGATACTTTAGTGGGGTACCTTGTATCGTGTATATTAGATGGTACATGGTACGGTAGGAATATTTTCTCATTTACATTACCATCGTAGGTAACAAAAAACGATATTTTCTACATCCACCGCTCGAGAATTGCACAGGGCGCTCGAGAACTAGTGATTTTTTGAGAAGTCGGTATTTCAGAATGTAAAACAAATTATACAATGACGTCATATATTATAACTTAAAGCAGATCCATAGTATGGGCCGCTGTTTTTCCTTCTTTTAAATATATTTTAGTATAGTATTAAACAAATTTGTTATATGTATTATTACAGTAATGTGGTTGTGCCTTTATTCACGTTATATAGTATAGCAAATTTCTTTCATATTATAGTAAAACAAGTATAAAACAAGTAAAAAACCTCGGCTGACAGTATGAATTTGCTATAATACGTAGTGTGAGTTCATGTAACATAACAGTAATGTATTTGTACCCTACTACACATTTGTCTCATCTATTTCTATAGTCGTCTGTAACGAAAGTCCATCAAATGTCCGATCTATCCTGTACATTCGTCTATGCTGTCAATTTGCAACTGATTTAATCGATAGATGATGCAAAATCGACTGTTGGTAATAGTGACATCAACTGCTGGTAAAATACCCTCGAAGGATAATCACTAAACAGTCACGAATAATCTTCTTTACCAATGAACGATTACTCCTCGGTGTTCATTCAATAAATCGTTTGACTCAACAGCTTTGTCACTCCTTAAAACATTATTATCCATTCAGTCACTTATCTAAATTTCGCAATGAGCCACTCAACAGTTCTCTCACGATGATTCATTAACCGCGACGCAAAACACTTACCGCCTATTTCTAGTCTGCTATTTAACCTAACTTCACGCACGTGACTTTGAACACGAACAGAACTGACCCAGAACAGCATGTCCGTAATCCCCACATGCAATGCCCAAACAAAAACAGAAGCGCATGGCCTCAACGTGCAGCGCACGTGCACCTCTACATTCGCGCAGCGATCCTTAGCGAACGACCTTGAGCAGATCCTGTGCGATTTTCGCGTCAGGCGATCGGAGGGGGGTCGAGGGCAGGTCGAGGATCAGGAAGAGCCAGGATCCATGGGACCCTGCTCAGTGTCACGCCGAAGTGTCCACGTTGGTGTCGCGTGGTGGGGGCGACGTACGTGCGATCCAGCAGGAACTGTCGCCAGAAAATCAATCCTGGACGTCACGTCGACGTGTGTATCAACATTGAAAAATCAATGGTAACCCGTGACGTAGGAGTCCCGCCTCAGGAACGACCAATAGGCTGGCCCAGCCGTCCCCACCGTCGCGGGCTTTTACACCTAAACCACACGGCCGCCGGCGTGCTCATTCCGTAGCAGACAGCCGCACTGAACGGACACGCGCGCGCGTATTCGAAACCGCGTCGTCGAGCAGACAGCACGCCGGAGACAACGCAGAGCTGATCCGTGAGAAAGCCAGACGTGTATGCAGTTTTCTAGTCAACACGCAGACAACTGTGGAGGGCCAACCAGCGGCTGTAGCAGACGTCAGTGGTAGCTGAGGAGGACTTCCGATCGATCCACAGCGGACAAGAACCTAGGGTCTTGCTCGCGATTAGAACTGGAGAGGAGCAATCCTAGCAATTGCTACTGCACTTCCGCTGACATACCGGTAGATCGAAACCGGGTCTAGGTGGACTAGCAGGGAACATCCCAGTTGGTCGAGCTAGCTCCGAACTATCCAGAGAAACGGAGGGAACGGGACACAAGACGCGCAGAGGCGCAGAGCGTGAGAAAAGGAACTTTGGTGTCCAGGAGGAAGGGAGAGGAATAGAGTGCGCGTTTCAGGAGTGCCGACCCTCGAGATGGCGTTTATGATGCCCGTGGTGAAAAACGAGTGGGACATTTACAAGACTAACCGCACCCGGCGGTCTTCAGAGTGTTCCAATCCTCAGGCATGTCGCAGCAGGAAGGTGAGTGTGTTTTGTGGGAAGCTAAAGGGAGAGGGGAAGCAATGAGGTTTCGTACGCTCAGGCTGTGTGGCAGGCTTTTATTGGGTTTGACGTTCCGCTGGGGCAGATTTCGTGGACAGATTTGACATGCGCAATTTCCGCGTGCACTCCAGGTGCACATTTGGGGGAGAACCGGCAATATGTAGCGAGATGAGTACTTTATAGGAATGGTAGTGAATTTATCGTGTCTGTGGGTGCCAGATGATTGGTAAACTGGATCAGTAAACTGGAATCGCGTGTAGCTAGGTACTGACAGGATTCGGAGAATGTAAACACAGCTACCCCTTGAGGAATTGACTCATAATTAGATTGCGGTTACAGTGCATCTGTTTTCTGAGGAACTGATGTTCCGACGAATGTGTCTGAACTTGTCTTGGTTTTACGATAAATAGTTTGGATATATTCGTCAGGAAACAGATCCACTGTAACCGCAGCCTTAGTAGGGTCTAGAGTTGTGGTATCGTTTATTGGGAGCATATTACAAGAGCTAATTTAGCTAGATTCATCATCTTTTGCTAGTTTGTAACCTGAAACAATAGGATCCTACTACAGTACATACGTACTTTGACCAGTTTTACGACTCTGAATCTTCTTTACTGTTGCTTATACCCTGTGTCAGAGATTAATTACCTAACACTATCAAAAGTCTTGCAATTTCGGCTATCACGTAAATGAAGGAAATTAGTCTTCTAAAAGAATGTCTGTGAAGGGTCACTATTTTTGAGACTGTGCAATTGGACATTTGATCCAAGCTTCCAAACGACACAGGGTAGAACTTGAGGAATTCGATGCGGGATCGGACCCATCGTCTCTCACGTGCCAGTGTTTCCGATTTCCAGCGCTCGTTATTCCGCGATACGACACCAGGAAAAATTCTCATAACCGGTTTCTCGTTCGCTGAAATCTCGTCGCGTGTCTCAAACCTCTCATTGCTGAATGAGTAATTCGTACATTGGTAGTGCCTCCGTTTGTCATCTAGGTTCTTATCTCTGTTATCTCTCTTACATATTGGACACCTGTCTATTACTTTATGTTGTCACCGTGGGCGATAGAAAATTCTACTTGAATGAATCAGTAGATAAAGTCTATCATCGAGATCTGAAACAATCACTTGGATTATTAACATTCTTTAACGCCTTTCCAGTTTAATCCTCTATTGATCTCCATTTTTTATGCTACTACGATATAGCCAATGTAGTAATGCATTATTATATGTTTGCTGGATTGAATTCGTTACATGTAGATCGCTATCCTTACCACTTGAACAAGAGGGGGTTCCCTTTGAAATATGATTCTATCTAAAACAAACAATCTGTTCATGTGCAAGGGAGGTGAGAATTGACCTGGACAGGATGCATGTCCCTGATCGATCCAGATCGATGAACATATAACGAAATTTTAGTGTGCAAAGTTCTTCTATCAAAACACTGCAATATTCCCTCATTATAAGCTTGTTGCTTTATGCACTAACTCACTAAGTCGACTTCACAGACGTGATTCTACCTATAAGTGTGTCACCCATGTGTCTATGTTAAAGAGAGGTCATATTTACAAAATGAAACTTAATTTATTTTCCAATCAAAGGTTGTCTACCCATTCACAATAATAATAACAGCGAAGCTTCAAGAGCAAAGCGCGCCAGCTGTTTATTATTCAGTCTCGAGTTCATTCGAGCCATATAGGACCGAGGATGTCGATTACAAATAATTTCGCGCTCGGCCAAATCGTCGATTGCGCGCAACAAGAGGGTCGACAGCAGACCTCTGCGTTTAGCTTGCTCCTACATATGAGGTAATCACTGTTGACAATCCTTATCTCGCCGACGAAGTCAGTGGCGTGGAAAGCACGCTGCGTCGTTCGTCGAGAAAGATCCGCCTCCTCGGTGTAGTTTTCTTTCACCTGGTGACGAGGGCATGCCACGACGCGACGCGCACTTGCGCAACCCTGACTCTCGATTTCGTAACGTCTATCTCTCTTCCCTGATGGCTCTATTTTTATCATGACATCCCGCAGATAAGGGTGACACACGAATCGAAGGTGAACGGTTACCTACCATCCACCTTTTCCAGGGAGGCCATGATAACGCTTATCGGATAATCGGATTGTATTGCCTGCTGATAACAAAGTGGACGTGTGGCGCCGATGAAAAGGTCGCGTGAGCCTCCAGCTTTTCCTGCTGACTCGATTCACATTCGTGAGGTTGAGGTTACAGGTTGATAATCAAAATAGGAATTCGTTGTGTCGAGGTCAGTGATATGGTCATGGAAATAAAGGGGGTCAAGGGGTCGCAGCAAAACTTGTTTTCTTTTTAGGCGATAAAGTAGCATCTCCAGAAAATTAATCCTACAATGGCACTGTTTTTTCAAACTGTCAGTTTAGCGTGATGTTTGCACATTTTGAGTATGTAAAAAATTCTGTGAAAATTCGCTGAAATTCTCAAGTCTTTAGTTTAAGCAGGGGTGTAGCTATAGGAGGATAGTTATGTGTTTTAATTTCTCGGCGTTTTGAGGTCCCTTGGTGGTTTCTGTATAAAGGACATTGATGCTATTAGAATTACAAAAAGATTCTTCTCAAATACTATTCGTCTATCATATTACAGCTTCTCAAACAATTCATTGTCGAGAAAATATCGCAACTGGGTTGCCAACATTTCCCCCGTAAATAGATTGATAAGAAAAACTTAAATTGAAATTAAGTTAAAATTTCTTTCCCTCAGCCATTTCACATATTTTCGCAACAAAAGTGCACCTGAGGTCACGAACCACCCCTGTCTAGGTCCCAGAGTTAAGAATCGAGCCTGGCTGAGAATTTCCCCTCTGGAAGCCACTCAGACCTCTGTCTCAAGTTCCCCGAATCCGTCGCTCTAAGCGTAGCACACTCAGAAAGGAAGGGCAAATTGCGTGCGACTACGAATCGCGTTAATCGATAACTACCGGCTGGAGAGCGATGGTTATTGCTCCGTGCATCGCGCAGCGTGAAAATTGCTGGTCTGACTCGAGCGTTGCGCTTTCAATTACGCGTGCACACGGTCGCGATCGTTCTCCTCGTCCCTCACCTCGAGCCTCGTCCAATTTAATCGCCTTGAGCAAATGAACGCCTCTATCTTCTTCAAGATGCGTCGCGTTTCTTCGAGTGGAACCCTTGAAATCCGGATAACGGATCGATTAGTGGGCACGTAATAGGCTTAGGTAATGGGATTAGGATTGTCTGAGCGGAGCCTCTGTTATTCTGAATTCCCTGAAATACAATTACGATTGGATGATCGTGGGAGGCCGAAAGTTCACTGGTTTGCTTGAGGTAAACCACCCTAAACTACTGTCTCTGTTTCTGAATTAGAAGTTTGGGTATTATTGGAGGCTACTGTATTTGAAAATTCTCTGAATAATATTTAACAGCATTTTCTGGTTAATTTAGGGCCCCAAAGTTCAGATATTTTTGGAGTACTTTAGAATACCCTCTTAGAGTCAGTGGTGCACTGGGTTGTATTATATTTATAAAAAAGTATTTATGACTTCAGGAGAAAATTATTTGAGAGGCCCCACTTGCCATCAGGCAAGCTGACATCCTAGACAGTTCGCCACTGCTTAGTGTTTTATTGTTCAACGCAGTAACGTGTTGTGATTCGCTCGTGAAAATAGGCAATCGGAGGTCTGCAGTGAAATATTCGTCGTATCCGATGGAATTTGTGTCACGGCGCACGTGCTGCTTTGATTATTCGATTCGATGCAGTCGTTTGGGAGTTACTGTTCGGTTCCAGTGCTGTCTAGCTAAGCAGCTGTTAATATGATATTGAGTCATTCCCTGAATTCTGTTTCTTCTGCGCATATTTCCGTTATGAGCTCACACCCATGTACACTGAATTTGTTATTTTTTGTAGCTTAATGTTTGTGCCTTTTACATTTGTATTATTATTATACAGGGTGCCCCATTTTCACCTCCCAGGGCAAATATGTCGAAAAATACAAAAGTCAATTTCAAATTTTTAAATTAGAATGTATATTTTTTATTATATACGGTTGTAGCTGACAATCAAGACGTTTTCAAAACACTACTTAAGTGTCACTTTTGCGCAACTCATTCTCGAGATATAAACTGTTGAAGTTGATGTGTAGATTACCAATTTTCTATAAACAGCTGTAAAATTTCAAATGACAAGTCAGGTTCGACTAGAACCTGCAAGGAATGTCAATGTATTTAAAGAACTCGAAGATCAATGTAGATTTCTTTGACGTTCGCACCGTCACCGTACTTAGAAGGAATTCGAAAGTCGTGAAGTTGCGCGCCGAGTTGATCATTAAATTCGATAAGGCCAATCTTCGCAGCTTGATCGAACATGAAGTATAGATCCAAGTGAAAGTAGATTCTCATGTTTTAAAACTGGTTAGCAAGTCCACAAGAAGACACATTTCAGAAACATCGCGCAAATTATACTAGCAACTCGATAATAATTCAATAGAGATCAGTAACAATTTATATCCACGGTTGCCAGGAAATTCTTCATCGACGTAGAAAATTGACTATGTCAGCGATCTGTGATGTAGAATGAAGTCTAGAGAGTAAGGGTTAGAGTATAAAGTAGAAGTATACAACGAATCCAAGCTAAAGCCGACCACGTAAATAGAGGAGATATTTTAATTGCTTGCTTCAACGTGGACACCCTATATAAAGTAAAGTATTGGAGTCGAGGAGGGGGTTACATGTATCGAAACACTAAATTTAAAGGCCAACCATCACTCGGTCTTTCGCAAATTCTCTTCTCTTTCGTAAATTCTCTACGCCGATGAGGAATTCCTTGGCAACCCTAGCTCCCCCTCACACAAGGTCTCATTTTCCCCATTAACCCAGTACCCTCTTTGCTGTCCACAGGTGTCAGAGTGCTCAAAGTCAGAGGGCCCATCGCTGTCGACATCCCCAGGCTCAGACTTCCTGACGTCCCCGGCGCACCGTTCGGTGCCCCTCACCTCCCGCCACTTCTCGAGGACGTCATCGAGAGCGTCGCAGTCGTCGCTGCAGAGCCCCAGCAAGAGCACAGGCTCCTCGCCCCCGAAGACTGGCAGCTCGAACTCCCTGAACAAGTTCCACAATCGATTGGTGGACAAGCTGAAGAGGTCGCTGAGGAAGGCTGAGGAGTGCGGCGAGGACCAGCGTAACTTGTCGTGAAACAGCCAGGGGGTTTTGGGCCGGCCACCAATCTCCGGCTCGAAACCGATCGAGATCCGACGCACCTCAGCGCCAGTTACCGCACCCGAGACGAGCAACGACGCGGTGGCACGATCGTGCCCGGATCCGCCGCCATCGGCATGGTAGACGAGCACCTGGCAGAGAAGAAGGGGAGTCCCCGTGCCTCGTTCACCAGCGGCCCTGATCGCGGCCACTGTCGTGCTCGGGGACAAGGTCGATGCGTGGAGTCCTCCAGCAGGAGCTCCAGAAGAAGCTGGGGCGAAGGGATATAGTCAGCGGCGGGACATCTGGAAGAGGGGGGAAGAAAGCTGCGATCGAGAAGACCCTTGGGTCCCCTGGACGGAGCTCTGGGACCGAGGAGGCGAAGCTCGCGAGAGATTCGGAGGCCAGACTCCTCTCGGTCCGAGAGGACCTCGCGAGCGGTCGAGATCTCAGAGGGACGTGTGCAGCGGCTACGGTACCCAGTAGGTTGCTGTGTGCTCTCTTCTACGTTTCTCCTCCGACCAGAGCGCTCGCGCTAGAACACCTGTCCTTTCTTTTGTCCGCGCGCAGTCTGTACATAGTCCCGTTTTCGGGCCCCTAGCGCGTCACGGAGAACGAGAGCGAGTGAGAGAGGATGAGAAGAGGTCGTTTCCCCGTGTGTTGTCGCGCTTTGTGTGTTCAGAGTACGGCCGAGTCGGTGCACGCCCGCGGCTTCCCTTCCTTTAACCGGCAATATTGAACCGCGTCGTCCACGCGTGACTTCCTTGGATAACTGTGAGAATCTGTTTAGGAGGACGGGATAAGAGAAAGGTTAAGAAAGAGAGAGAAAGAGAGGGAGCGGGGACGTCTCCAAGGTGAAGAACGTCTCGAGGGTCGTCGGTGGACGAAGGTGATGCCAGAGAAGAGGACGACGAGAAGACGGCGAAAGAGGTACTTTTATTGCGACGGGAACGCTCAGCGTTGGTCGCGTTCAAATTTCGCGCGCGTCAGTCGCGAAGGTTCGTGGCCAGTCGGGGTCGACGACAGGATCTCAAGTGTCCAGACCTAAATGCTAGTTCCTTCATTGTACATTATCGCGCGTATAGAGTCGTACAGGTATACCACTTATCTAAGTGTAACACGAGTTTTGCTTTTCCGCTACGTTCCGGGACTCTTGGTTCGCAGGCACGGGAATCGGCGCGAAATTTAGGATTCCTCTTGGCGTTCGTGTCGCTCCGGAACGCTATTACCTCTTGTCTCATTTGGTTCGTAATCGCGAAGAGTTTAAGGCGAATGGTCTCGTCACTAAGATCATAAATATTTGTTTTATTTATTAATACATGGTTAAGATTTCTGTATTAGGTGTGGAAATTATTTCGCTGTCTTTTCAAAGTAAATTTAGGATGTATTTATATTAAAAAGAAGAAAGAAGATAGAAAGTTCAATGTTCAAAATATTCTCCATTATTTTCAATAACTTTGTTCCACATTTCAGGTAATTTTCGAATTCCTTCACGAAAAAAATTGCCATAGTTCTACCAATTTAATTTCTACACCTAATTGTTGTCTAAAAACTTCGTCCGTAGCATGTGCGGGCTTCAGCACAGATTTGAGAAAAAGTGATTCAATTTTCTTTTATATTTTCAGCACCTCACTTTCTATTACAGTGTCCCAACTTATAGTATTTTATTTTTTATTTTGACAGCAATATTATTTAATGTAAAAGCACCGAATTAATGTCTACACTTAATGTTTGTCCAACAACTTCGCCCGCAGCATATGTGGGCTTAGGCACAGATTTGAGAAAAAGTGATTCAATTTTCTTTTATATTTTCAGCACCTCACTTTCTATTACGCTGTCCCAACTTATAGTATTTTATTTTTTATTTTGACAGCAATATTATTTAATGTAAAAGCACCGAATTAATGTCTACACTTAATGTTTGTCCAACAACTTCGCCCGCAGCATATGCGGGCGTAGGCACAGATTTGAGAAAAAGTGATTCAATTCTTTTTCACTTTCTCCAGCATTTCACTTTTAATATAGTTTCCTAATTTATAGTATTTTACTTACATTTTGACAGTAATATTTAAATTTACAGAACCACTTAAAATTACTACTATTTTTGCGCTCAAATGCCTTTCTTTTTTTCTAGCTTAAATATTCAGACTTTCAGTTAAAAAAAAGTATGTGGACAAAGGACCATTCATCTTGTAAATTTGTTTAACCATCAGAGTAAAAGGAAGAACGTCTAGACAAGAGCGTCGCAACCGGAAGCGCGCGTTTTCATCTCGTTAAGGTCGCTTGCTTCCTTTAAAGGGGACGCGTGTACGCGAAAACCGTGCGAGGGAATCAATAGGGGCGTGAATTGCGCGTATGTATACACAATAGTGGGTGAGCTAACGAGAGAAGCCTAAGAAAAGACTTATTTTATCCCGCATATCCGTCGGGCAAAATTAACTGTACTTACACGCGTCGCTATTTATTTCGAATCCTTTTCGAGCCAAGAAACGATACACGTTTCCTTTTATTTTTTAATTGGAGATGATTTATTTACGGTTGACGACTGATTCAAAGAATCCGTTTTAAATTCGTTTCAATTGTGTGCAATTTGGTATGTAGGATAATACAAAACGGTATCGCTTTGGCGTAAATTTACGAGACACACCTACACATGCATACACACATGGAAACTCTCTTGCTACACAATTGTACCGTAAAAGAGATATTTTCTTAAAAAGACGATATCAAATATCCATAAATGTTTTCTCTCTATCCCGCGATCGAGGCACTATTCCTGTCTCACGAGAAGTCCTCTGGAAGGTATTCGCGACAGTGCATTCCAAGGGACTTCTCGTGGGATACGAATAATGCTCAAGGTTTCTGCTGTTTCGATTAATCGTTACGAACCGTTTGTTGAATTCTTACATGTTATATAGTTTAATGCGTTGCTTCCGTCGAGATATACGGTCAAGTCTGTTATATACGTTGTACGTCGAGCTGGAATCTCTTTCATGAAAGGAGAGGAGTGATTGGTGACAAGTGTCCTCGAAATTCGGACGCAGAATGACGTCTTTCGGTGGCATATCGATCGTGAAATCACAGAGATACGTAGAATACATTCAAATAAAGAAAAATTCGTGTTTCCTTTTCACGTGTATCGAGGAGAAGAAATTTATCCGACAGATCTCCAGGTCCGTCTGAATCGAACTCGTTTCATTATCGCGAGTCCGTGTTAATTTCGTTAATTAATCATCGACTGTTCGTAATTCGACAGTATTAAGTCACGCTGTAAGATAAAACGTATACGCGCTTAAAGTGATAACAGGGAGCGACATCTTCTGCGTCCACGTTCGTCGGTTTTGTTTTTCGGTACGAGCTTCTCGAATTTCGTGCGCTTTTTCCTTATCGTTTACGAAATTACGAAGTGGGAGCAATTAAACGATACCGCGTGTAACTCTGTGATACCGTAAGCTATAAGATAGAATTATTTCGCAACGATCAAAGATGACGGAAGAGGAAAGAAGAAAGAGAGAGAGAGAGACAGAGATTTGGGCATAAATCTCGAAGAAAATACGTGTGGAACGTATTTCGATAAAAATATTCTAACAAAATTCAGATAATCTATCTTCCACTGAATAAAAACACGAGAAAGGCTTCTGCTTGACAGAATATTGAATTTCAAATATTATTCCAGCAATCGTTCCACGTATTTTTCTCGTAGAAACGGAGCGGTAGTGGGGGAACGAAAGAACAAAGGAACGAAAGGATAAGAACGCAAAAGAGCTAAGCGTCGCGCGATAAAACTGATTCGCAAATGTTGCCGTTACACGTAAGACTGCTTTAAAGAAAAACAAGAAGAAAACGAAAAAGAAAAAGAGAATAGAATTTACCGATTGGATGTTACATTTGTGGTGCTGGACGAAGAGGTTAGGACGGCGCGATGGTTCGCCTGAAGCGATCCATCGCGAGCAATCTGTCCCAATCTCGTCGTCGGATGATTTGTACTGATTAGAGAGAAGGAAAAAATGGTGTTACTAGTGTTTAGAGATTGACGAGATAATACGATTTATTTATTACGGCGGCCTCGGACCGCGGAGTAAACGTGGATCGAGACAACTCGTCGGCTTTTTATAGTTTTTATACGTACTTAGAGAGTACTTCTAGTTAAAAAAAAAAAATCCCTAGGCAGTATATTCATTTTCCAGATCGTTTTATAGGAACAATAGGTTTATGGTTCTCCCGTGGCTCGATTCACTTTCATTCCACGGTCGCAATGTTCGCGCGATTACAAAGCTATATATATATAAATATATATTATATATACACACTTAAACACATATATATATATGTATATTTATTATTCGACGACTTGACTATTTTTTGTATTACTATTTCAAGTACTTTATAATTATTCGTTATACCTCACTCGGGACATTTTGAGCTGATTTTTAGCGTGTGGCTGAGGAGGCAAGGACTCGCGGAATATTACTAGAAGAGTTCGTTAATTTCCACTGTGTTTATGACACCGTTGTGCTAAATTTCACACCGCGAAATATTTTCGAAGTGACCTCGACTTCGACGCGTCGAAATCGAAACCCACGCGTTTTCTTTTCGTTTAGACTCTGTACAGCTTCTGCCTCGAGAGGGAAATCGTATCGCCATATTGATCGAAGGGACTTTCCTCGATCATGCTTGAGCCATCGAGGCCTTCCTCCTCGTCCACGACGATTGAATGTCACTGCCAAAATCCCCAAGATCGCGTTCCCAGATAGCACACGACGTCTTGGAGACATCCATTTTATGTCCATTTTATGCCTGAACGTCTTACGACATTATTTGGACGCCTTCAGAACATCCGACAGCGTACATTTTAAAGACGTCTGAAATTTATGTCCATAAGACGTCTTAAAGACGTGTCTATTTTTCGTCTGAACATCTAGAGGTAATTTGGACGTTTATTTTTCATCTGAACGTAATTTTGATGTCTTTAAGACGCCTATGTTTCATCTGAACGTCTTATAGACGTAATTTGGACGTCTTAAAAACGTCTATTTTTTGTCCAAACGTCCCATAGACGTAATTTAGATGTCTTTAAGGCGTCTCTGTGCTATGTGGGATTAGATGTCTAGCGCGGCCGAGATTCTTGATCGGCCGTCGGATTTTTTTCGCGACGGCCGACATCGTATTCTGCCGCTATGAACCTACCCCTATCATATCCCCTTTCGATTCTCTGCATTGCGTATTTATTTTTTTTACGAATAGGGGCTTTCGTTGTCGAAATTTCGAATAACCCGTGCCGCTCGCTTCCACTCGTGTTCTTCGAATCTCCTTTTCGCTTGGAATCGAAATCTTAAGTGGAATAACGTCTCACATAACCTCTCTGGTTCATCGAAACCTAGGGGGAGTTAAATCTATGACTATAAAACAAAATCACGTGACTTACGTATTTTTACTTTCGAAACATAAAAATTGGAAGTTCTGAATATTAATTCTACTGAATCTTAAACTTGTGCTTTATTGTGTCCTCTATTTTCGTGGATAAAGATTCTGTAATTCGATCGAGGTTTGTTAAAAATATAGATTTTATCTTGTGAACTTAACCTGAAAGTTAAAAATCCGGGTTGAGTCGTTTTGCTTCACAGCCACGTGGAAGGAAACTGTAAAGGACATACGTACAATAAACTTGAAGCTTGGGCCTTCAAGTTGGACAATAGTTAAATTGCATATAAAAAAATTGAAAACGTCAAGCGAGATGGCGGGTGCACATTCCATGAAGTAATAACTATACGTACATGTATAAAGCAACGGATCTGTTAGCGTTTGATAAGACATTCACGTAAGATATTACACGGCGAAGATAATAAATGAATAATATATCTAAAGTTTGGAAGCTTACAATAGACTCGGTTTATCATTATTATGTATCGTGATTTTTATGTCATGTTCAATAAATGAGTTTTAAAATACGCCTGAGAAGATCATCTCCCTTCCTGCAGCGGTAAATATAAACGTTAATGAATGTTCGAATGGTGTTTCGCAATGAGTCAACGGGCAATCTTGAAATCGCAATCGAGCCGACGATGACGCGCGAAAAACGAGTATCTGAGACTCGAGTTACGTGGAATTAATGTGATTCACGAGCAGAGCATTCCTCAAACATGAATTGACGATGCTGTTATCGATCCGCGAATAAAATACAGGCTCGATGCCGAAATGATTAATTTGACAGGGAAATTAGGGGTTCGCAGATAACTGGCGAGCTCTGGTAAGCTGATCGATACTGTTAAGGCAGCAGGAGAACGTTAGAGTTCGTTAAACTTGGATTACGATGCAACCACCTTTGTCATTATCTATAAAAAAAAAGTGCACGCGAGCTGGATCACGTGACGTGGTCGTAAGAACATTTGTATTTTTAGCGGATATAAGCTCAAGGAAAGCATCTCATTTGTGTTTATTGCACCAGCGTTATCTTTGCAAAATATTATGAAAATTTAACGCAATAGCTTCTTATCATTACTAATTACTCCATCTTATTTTTTGATTGAATTATCGGTGTTCGAAGTCCAACGGTTGGAATTTCAAATTTAAATTATATAGTATTAAATTGGAACTGTAAATTTGATGAAAAAGTGGAATTTCAGCGTTAAGGAAAAGTAAGCGTTTAATGGAACTGTAGTCTAAATAGTACATGACGTCTTAAAAATGACCAGGTTAGTTCTGAATGTCTTATGGACGTAATTTGGACATTTTAAGGACATGTGGACATTTTTAGACCTTTAGTGGACATCTAAATCCAATAAAAATTAGGAAGTATTTGATGGAACTGTAACCCAGATAGCATACTACATTTTAAAAACGTCCATTTTAGGTTTGAACATTTTCTGAACCTCTTTAAGATGTTTCTGTGTTATCTGCATACGTTGAGAAGTCGAGAGACTCTACTTATTGAACAGCTGAACTCTAAACGGGTCGCTAGAATTGCATAAATCCACTTTGTGACACGTCCTGTTAACATCAGCACATTAACTGTCAAGTTACATTTTCATAAAGGTTTGAACGATTTCCATCGCGGAAATGGGTCAATACACATTCCATTGGATAGCATTGTCTTCATTCAGCGAAGCAGACATTCAATGTAAAGTATCGCGAGATGCTTGAAATTATTTTCGTTGTAGAGACCGAAGCCTGACGCAAATTATCGATTGAAATAGAAAGCATCATGCGCTAAGTCAAACCTAACACGTTCCATTATTTATCGCCTTTTATCGTAGACCAGAAACAATGCAACTTCGAAGACGGATCAATCCGCGGAAAATATCGGAATGTTCAAGGCAAAGCGGCTGGAACATGTTCAAGCGGGCTATAAAGTCGATCTTTCAACTCATATAGCACAAAGACGTCTCAAAGACATTTAGGGAAGTCCTAGAAATATCCAAAAGAAATTACAAATCAGTATGTCTTCAGAATGTCTTAAATGATATTCGTAAGACCTCTTAAAGACATTCAAATTACGTGTGAGACGTTCAAAGAAAAAATTGACGTCCAGAAGCGTGAGTCTTCAAGACGTCTAAATTATGTTATAAGACGTCCAGGCATAAAATGGACACGAAGTAGGCGTTTCCAAGACGTCATGTGCTATCTTGGAAGATGCTTGGAATAATTCTCGTTCTAGGATGGTAATGCAAATTATCGATCGCGTGCACTCTAGAATGGATGGTATGTAACGTGTCCTCCCGTGAAACGGCCACCTGAGCATCGAACCTTCGAGAACCATCACCGAGTCAGCGTACTTAGTCCATATTCCTCGCGCAATAGACTTGCAAAGAAAGAACGTGTGACACAGTGGGCAACTGTGAGACACACGTTTCGCCAACGTCATCGCAGTTGCGAATGAAGTCACAATTACATGGCCAAGAAATGACACCTTGAAAATCCCAGTCCACAGTGGATCCCTTGCTGCTTATCAGAAATTTCGAGGGAGATAATCAATTAATCAGTCGTTACTTAATCGAAATCTGAAAATCCTTCACTGTAATTCCTGCTGACGATACTCAAATTGCGTCAAAGGAAATGTTATCTTGGCATTGTGCTCTTGACAAGGTGGGAACCGATAATAGCAAGATTTCATAATTTTATTATTAAACGTGCGACTCAATTGTTACCAGGGAAATCACTACAAGTAAACTTGTTTACGCACCAAGCACTATCTTCGAACATTTTTTGCTCCTCGAGGAGCGATTAGGTGCAACAGGAACGGTTAATTGTGGTAGTTCAGGAAGGTCAAGACTGTCTGATTATCGCCACTTTAAATGCTCACGTAGCTTTGACGTCTATCTGCGATACCATGAATGAGGATTTCCAGGTACACTAATCTTTCAATGTTAAAGGAGTTTCGAAGGCTGACCGAAGATCCGCGCTCGGTTACGCCAATGGTTTTCGCGAATGGAAATTTCCACGGAGCGACTCCTCGCGCGTACGATGATGTGTCGCTGGCTCACTTATTAGCACGAAAATTGCACCAGCAAAAATACTGGTCAGAAGGGTGGGGAGGAGAAGAGAAGCCACGATCGCGTGCGAGCTCTGACCCTGCACTACGAATACAATTGGTCACGTGACTGTGCCCCGAAAAGCGTGATAACGTCGTCAATATCGCTGGGACGAAAATAAGCGTTTCTGGAGGACCTGGCCTTCTTTCTCCCTTTAATTATTCATAACTTCCGCGATCAATCCAGGCGCTGGTGGAATCCAAGCTTCCAACAGGAAGGAACTAGATCGGCAGGAAGCGGCAAGTGGGCACGAGAGGACACCCACGGTGCTTGTTATCAACTCCAAAATGTGTATGTGTGCCCATTCAGTAGCCACACATTTGGCGTGTATCGACTCCCAGCCTACGCTCCACTACGTTCCATTGCACTCATCTCTGTCTCTGTCCCCGTCATGGGGCATGCCTTCGTTCCTCTGTTCTCCAAGCAGTCCTACCAACGACTCCTCGCAGCCTTAAAGCTCGCCGCGCTTCAGAATGGACAGTGTCGGCCTTGAGATGATCAGCACCCTGTCCTTGGCCGAGGAGACACGTTGACCCGCGAGCTATCGCTAATTGCGAGCGGAAGGTGTGCTAGCTGCGCGAATGGGCTCGATTCAACGGTATTTTGACCGAGCTGTTTCGCATACAAACGACTTTGACTTGGATCGTATGTGCTTCATGAATGATACAAGTTTTGAGGTGTGTCTGATCTATTGCAAAGGAGGTAGGCGTTTGCTGAATCATCACAGTGTGACAGGTAGACTGTTTATCGTGGAGTAAATTAGGGGGAAGATGGCTTCAAGGAAGATACTGACAAGAGAGTAGGTTCAGTGAGGCGTAGGACTGTGATATTGGATACGTTCTTGCGATACAAAGCTGATAAGAGGATATTTCTAGCGTTGTTGCTCGACGACTGCATCCTAAGTGTGTGGTTACTGAAAATAGTGTAGATTTGGTTGACGAAGATTAGAGATTTAACTGAAATCTAACCCACATTCAACTGAGAGTCTAGCTAAGCCTAATTCAGACTTAACAAGTGCTTACTTATGCCAGACCTAACAAGTTCTTACTTGATCGGAATCTAACAAGTCCTTGCCTAACCCAGACCTAGCAAGTTTTTGTCCATTCCATACCTAGCTGGATTTTACCTAACCAAGACCTAATAAGTTCTTACTTAATCGAGACCTAACAAGTTTTTGCCTGATCAAGACCTAACAGGCTTCTGCCTAGCTCAAATCACATGAGTGTCTGCCTAACCAAAACCTGCAAGGAAAAAACTTAAGCTGAACTTATTAAAGTCTCTTGTTATATTTAAAATAAGAGTACTTTTGCAGATCTGAGATTCATAGAATCAGTAAGACTGGAGTTCCTAGATTTAACAAAGTTGTATTTACTATAGTCAAGCTACCTTTGTTAATTTTACAATGGTCCATAGCAGGACCTACAAAGTCTATCCCGTTTGAATCTACTTAGGAGACATTCACAAGATCGATGTGATCACTTTTTTCTGCGTAACAAGTTTTTACTTAACTCAAACCTGATGCAGATCTAACAAGTCCTTATCTAACCCGAACTTAACAAGTTTTTACCTAGCTAAGACCTAATAAGTTCTCGCTTGACCCAGGCCTAACAAGTTCTTACATAATCCATACCTGACCCAGACCTAACAAGTTCTTACGTAACCACAGCTCTGACCCAGACCTAACAAGTCCTTATCTAACCGAGATCTAACCCAAATCTAACAGCACTTGCCTAACCTGGGCCTAACAAGTTCTTGCCTAACCCAGACCTAACAAGCTTTTGCCTAACCCACACATAAGTTTCGCTACGAAATTTTCTCGCCCACAACTTCGTCTTCCCAATGACTTAATTAGCTTTAAGACCAACCTGCAGCTGAAGTCTCCAGGAACTAAACATCTGTTGCACAGAACTCAATTGTAGCAACCGAACAATTGGCTCAGAAGTGAAACTAGACTCGTTCTACGAGCTCCTATCGTTTGGAAACAATTCAAAAGCCCTGGCAAATATAGATCGCGAAAAGAAGCATTCCTTATGGCACCTTATTACGAAACGACAATTAAAGAGCTGTTGTTCTGGGAGATTCAGAGTTTGGGGGACGGGTAAAGCTAGGCCGAAGGTAAACATAGAAACTGATTCGCAACGAAGCAGCGGGTACCCAGGTCTGGGAAAGAATTCAGGTCGATGGACTTTCTGGCGGGTGCAGAATAGGGCCTGTGATCAATACGTTCGTACGACGATACTATTTCTACCTTGCTGCGAATTATTTTTAGAACCAAAACTCGTTTCCTTCGTGTTCGTACGATTAAGACGCGCCTGCTGCGACAGGCTTCTGTTTACACTCGCCGAGGCTCGGCAGTTGAAGAAAATTACCTCCTAAGTGCACTCATGGGAACGACAGTGCACTCTCGTTCCACTATGATCCCATTTAACGTCAGCCTGACACGTTCCCCGATCTCACATCCAGGAAACAAAAGGGGGAGGAAATGTAAACGATTATTCGTCCCCTCATTGTCATATGCAACAGTAAAGCAGATCGAATAACAATGAAGTGACGAAAAACGTAAGCCGATCCTATTGTCCAGAGTAACACTTGGCGGCTGTTTCTTGTTCGCCTTTTCAAAGATAAACGAAGACTCGAAACTGAAATTGAATAGTCGAACAAAAGATGACGATTTCTGCAATCGAGCGCATCCTATCCAAGACCAACAAAGTCGCTAATCGGATTTGGGACTTGGAATCCTTTGAATCAGAGCATTCACCGATCCATGTCTAATCGATTCCACATTATACCAGCGGTGCTTGATTGCTTCAAACTCGTTCCAGAAATTCGCATTAATCAGCAGCACTGCAAGGCCGCTGCGATTTAAGGAAATCTTCCGCTCAAGACAAGCGATAAAAAAAGGTGCAGCGAGTTCGATGGATAGAGAATTTTCCACATCCATGCAGTAACCTGATTCCCCAGTGACGTAGAAAAAAACGATCGAGTTACGCAAAAACTGACGACTTTTTCCTGGTTCACCAGCGTCCGTTTTACGAAACGCTCCAAAGTAGCACGACAAATGGAAAAACAGTTTCAGTGTGGTAGGGCGCAACAAAGAACTCTGCTGAAAGATCCAGCGAGAATTTTCCACTGTTGGCGCGCCGACGAGATAACTGTCGGACTTTTCTTTCATTTTTCTTCGCGCCATTATGATCCGTGACTATTATGTGAATTATATGTCCGATGGCCTGTGGGTTATCGAGCCTGCTTTATCGTGTCGCCTCGCTATTTGTTGCGACAAGGAAGCGGCGTCTGTGTCTGCTAGCAGACGTGACTTATTTCTGTTACTGTTTGCACGGTTGTTAATAATAAACCAGCATCGGCGTGTCGTAGGTGAACGATAATGCGACGAGGCTCGCGACGATGTGTCGGTGAGAAAATTTGCAACCGGCAATAACATGTTTGTCGAGTTGTATCGTCGTGTGGATTAACTTCTATAAGACTCCATTTGCGCTATTCTGGTACTTCGACACACAATATTCGTCACAGTGATCTCTCGAGTCACTCGTCGCAATCTCGGAGTCGTGAGACTAGTCTTATCGATCTCGAGCTGCGACAGAGGCTGCTTTCATCTTCCTCCCAGCGCTTTTAAAATAGGTCGTGATTGGAGATTACAGTATTGATTGTAATTGAAGGATTCAGAGAAGCTGTAAGAACAGAGGACAGGCTGTGGATATTATTACGCGTGGCCACGCTTTTGTACCATTTCCAATTCAATAAACAACTCTCACAGTTGTATATTCAAAGGAGTGTGTTTGTCGGACCAAGAATAAGCTCTTTCCGCGTGGACTCCTCAGTTTCCTCCTCTTTGACGTGTCCAAGAACAAGTCTTGTATTATTGCTAATAAAAAATACTGTCTTCTTTGACTGACTTATTTTCAATGGAAAGGAGTTGCCAACAAAGATAGCTGCCTCTGTGGTGCTGCCACATCAGAAGAATGTTGACTCTCAATGAGGGACTATACAACAGGGTTGCCAAGGATATTCCAACACAGAGAAGGAAGCGAATTCCCATACTGTGACTGTCCTATGAGTAAATCTTTGGAAGAAATGTGGGTAGTAGGAGTCAAAGGAACACGTCTCATCTCACAGGCAGTTTTAGCTACAGCGCATTAGTGGTCAAAAGGATCACACATAATAATTGGATTGAAAGACAGGTGGAGCGAACAAGAGACCTCTACATAGTACAACTATGGAGAAAAGCAGTGTCTACTAAACATATGTTACTGCTATTGTGCAATCAAAGAAGACATAAAATGTTTGAAATTCTCCAAAGATGCAAGAAACTTAATTTCACACTTTTCTGTAGTTACTGCGTTTCTCCATAGTCGGGCAGTGCCCAAATAACCTACAATAAGCCCCCACTCGCCTATAGTATGGTATTTTGCTTTTCCCTCTCGGTAAGGAATTCCCTGGCAACCCTATAGATAACCACCACCAGGCAATAGCCTCTCTTGGCGAGTCCCAGAAGCCAGAACATTATTCTCGAAATCTGGTACCGTTTTCCAAGAATTACCAAGCTGCTTCACGGTAATTAACATCAGACTGAGCGAGGCTATTCCTACAGACGTTGCCGTGGACGTCACCAGGTATCGAGGATTTATTGGATAATCGCCCGCGAGCCCATTTCGCGATGTCACGCGTGGAGAACGTGGACGTGTCCGATCGCAACGTACGCGTGTCCTGCACTTATAAGTCGTCTACATTGTTATTTTCGTCGGCACCAGCGACGCAGGTCGGCCGCGGCGCCTACGGCGTCCTGACGCGCCGTCTCGACACCCACGTGGACATTTTTCGCCGCGCAGTGTCACGAGCGCTGCCAAATTATGCAGTTCATCGGTTGCCAGGCCTAGGGTAACAACGCCGCCTAGGCAGGAGCAACGAGTGTGCGTTATACGTAGGCAGATCGTGCATCGTGAGCAAGGCCGACCGCATTCAGAATAGACACTGAGGATCCGCGATCGGTATTTCCGTCCATGGATCCACGTTTTCATCCTGTATATCAACATTGAGCGCAGATGGGATCAGGAGCTAGGGCACAATGAATTACACGCTAGCGCGGCATTGGCGTATTCTTGAGCCAGAATGAACACTTTGTTCGAAAATATTCAATGTGTCCAAGGATTGCTGGCGACGCGGGAATTCGGGCTAAATTTAGGTAATTTTCTGACCAAGGTCGGGGAGTGTCCTTGTGAACTGGCCTGACGAGGGTGGGCTTGGGTTGAGTTGCGGTGTGATTAGATTGCGTGTCTGCGATACTACAGGCTGCGAGGAGTAATAAATATATAGTGATGGCAACGAAAACACTTCGAATCTGTAAAAGGAAAAATTCCTATCGCTTGGAACATATTTCGAAGCTTGGAACCCTTGAAAGTCTTCATGAGTCTTGAATCTTCAATTTTTGTAGGTCTTGAGTCTTTGAAATCTTAGAAATTTTCGTGTCTTGAACGTTTTGATGCTTTTAAGAGTGCTGAGGGATTCAATAAGTCTTGAAAAATAGGCTCGAGTTAGAGTTTTATCCCTAGCTCCTAGTGTTTCTAGGATCTAGTGTCTATATGTCCTTATTGTCTATAGATCTTAGTGTCCTGTAAACCCTAGTGCCATGTAGATCCTGATGTCCTCTAGATCCTAGTATTATGTAGATCCTAGTATTCTGTAAATCCTAGTATTCTGTAAATCCTAGTGTCCTATAAATCCTAAACGAACAGAAGCAAAGTCGATTGTTCTTTCTCTAATTTCGCATCGTACATCGCGTATGTAGATTATTCTTTGTTTTCGTATTATGCTAGCTCGAATCTAGAGCACGTGACTGGGGTCGATAAAGGTGGACACAAAGTGATATGGAAATTAGTCATAACGAGACAACTGCGCCGCGTTGCTGGTTCCACTGTCTCTAAAAATAGTTCGCTCCTTGGGATACGAAGTATTCCCATGTCACATACGTGCTCTCTGTCATCAGGTGGGATTGGCTCGTAGCATCGACGCGCGTCGCCTACTTAAGCAGCTGTACGTTGCTTTCCTGGATCGCATGGTTCACGCGGCCGTTTGAACTGACCTATACCAATCTAACTTCATCCGTGCACGGGGTGAGTCACTTGATCGGAACGCGGGGAGATTAAACAGTACACCTACGTCTGCCTCTCCATGATCTAGCTCTCGTTATAAACGTCAACAGTACGCACCAGTTATGCACGCCATTCAGCAGTTGCATCCATTCCTTTTCTATTTTCAACGGAACGGGAGACTCGCCCTAATCGCGTGACTCATCCTGACGAATACAAATGACCCGAGTCGGGGACAGTAATAACGGTGATCGAAGGTCCCCTTGGGTCGTCGTACACTAGTCTAAATTTGGACATCATTAGGCATTCCAGTTTCACGGGAGTCTCGTGTTCCCAAGTGTCGTCGCCATTACACCCAGTTACATCAATCATCACGTATATGTTACGCGCACGCGTGGACCAGATATGAACGAAACGGGGTGTCACAATGGAAAATCCCTCTACGCGCCAGGTGCGCTACACACGTTAGGACGTGCGTAAAACTGCGCATTTGCGATGGCATGGGTCTTAACCTTGAGCAGGTCAGAGGGTGCGCAAAAAACTGCGACCTAATAAAGCGATACCATTGGTTAAGCCAGTTAAGGAGGATAGCTTGTGTCTGTGTTCCTTTACAAATCGTGAATGGGCAATCAGCGTTATTGTTATTGTTATTATTATGGTTAGTAGTAGTAGATATTATTATTATTATAATTACTAGGTATTATTATTAATATTATTATTGTTATCATTATTATCATCATCAACATCAACATCTTCATCGTAGTCATTAGGTGTAATTATTATTAGGTATTGTTATTAATATTATTATTATTATCAATATCATCATCGTCGTTTTCGTCATCATCTTCATTAGGTATTATTATTATTATCATCAATCTTTGAGTTTAGATTTAGATAGAGTATATGATTCCATTGTGTAATTCTTATTTCATATTTTTAACGAATCTGACTCGTACACTGCTTAGAATATCTTGGCTGCTGATCACGCACTATCGCGTGATGGATCGATGTTCAGTTAACGGGAGCTGTGAAGCTGGCACTTTGGCATAGTCTATCATGAGAGATCGTCATCAAAGGTAACAGTTTTACAAAAGAAAATTGTACGTGAAACGAATGAAGTTTTCGAAAAATTCTGAATTATTTTTTTCGTAGCCAATATTTTGTAAGACATTGTGTATATTGAGTCACTCTTCATAAGCAGTTAAGCACCCTTTCACGCACTCTGGCGGACGTGCGCAGTTGGCGGTACAATTCCGTCTTCGTATTGCGTTCCCGAATTGTACTTGCGCGCGCAGAAGTTGGCATCTGACACCTCGATTGGCGCGCACGCGATACGACTAAACGCCAGCTGAATTGTTGCTAATACCCCCTAATTGATCCACGCAGCTAATCGCATTAAAGCAAATAATTTTGACGACTCAATTGAACAGCGGACGAAGGCAGATCTGCGCAGTTCATTGAATTATAAACACGCTATGGAAGCTCGCGCTAAGTTCCCCGAGCGGAATCAGAGACCATCGACTGCAAATTGAAGCTGAACTTGCGCGTGTGGATAAGCAATAGACTCGCAATAAGTGTTTCAAGGTTGATGATGGATGACACACGGTCGAGGCGTAAAAATATCCTCGATCGCGAAGATCAATCGCGATTTAAGCGCAGATGGCGATGAATTTATATCGAATAGCGCACCAATGACAAATTTCCTGCTTGCATTCGCTCATCACGCACCCAGCATGCTGCCCTACGAGTCTGCACGTGAATTGATCTATGAAGAGCGACAACTACCGATCGAAAACAATCTGGCACGGTTTAGATGCGATAAATAGTTAACACCAGCCACGCTTATTGCCAAATATCCACGTGCACGCATGCGCTTATGGGTTTCCTCGTGAAGCAACTTTGGCTCCTATCAACCTCGTGAACTTTGGTCGGAAAAAATCTTCCATCTATGATCTCATTAATACACATCGATTCACACTTAATGTTGACGATATTCTCACTAGATCTGACCAGATCTGACAGCTAGGATTTCATATTTACCGCAGATCACGTAACTCGAAGTAGGAAAAACTCCTAGCACCCCACTTGACCTTTAAGTGCTTCTAAATCACTTCTGCATTGGATATTTAAGTTTCGTATTAACATTAGTTTATCGATTTCTTTACCGCCTGCTTTAATTGCCATGGTTAACGCTACATCGAAAACTTTCCAAATCCTCATTGACTCGATAATCACCCTAAGCCTTCAGTTATCAAACTGGGATTGACGTTTGGACTGGGGTTCGCGATGTCAGAAGGGATTTCAATTGATAAATCGTCCTCTGTGAATAAGGTTGGCGTAAAGCTAAACGAGCTGTAATCGCTTAAAAATGTAATAATAACCAGTTCTATCCAGAAAAGCCACAAGTGGAAGTGCCAAGGTTAGAAGTTCAAGATCTAGTGTCAGAGTCACAACTACTCTTAAAATATCAAAAGGGAGACAATATTCCTCTTTTTACACTCACTTCATCCACCTCAAAAGACACAGTTCAAGGCTTCAGCGGCCCTGCAACTAATTTCTGCCATTAGAGACTCTAATATAAAGGTTCTAGTCGGTCAGAGGGAGTCTCTAATTAGCTAAATACTGTTATCCATTCGAAAAATCATAACTTTGAAGTACAGTGAAGTTGTAAGACAGATTACTTCAAAACTATTGCCTTCCAGTAAATTATGGTAAGAGGTTAGGACTGGATTAGGTTTGGATTAGGTCTAAATTAGATCTGTGCTTGGTCTGAATTAGGTCTGGGCTAGATATGAGTTACTCTCTATCTCCTCTAAACTCAGTACCCAATACCCAATAAGCTTGTATCCATTTTGCGTTAGGTCTGGGTTAGGACTCCAAAAAAGGAACAGCATCTTTTTTCCATACTCACTCCCCCTACCCCAAAAGGCGCAGTTCAAGGCTCCAGCACCCCTACACCTAAATTCTGTCATTAAAGGCTCTAATATAAAGTCTGAAATCGGTCAGAGGGTCTGCAGCGTCGGTTGTCGCTTTTGATGGCGATCGAGGAGTGTTCCAACGAGGCCGATAATCGAATCAGATGGTTCAACGAAGCGGTCGCGAGCAACATAATCGCCACGAGGTCGGCCCGACCTTGGTACGAGATCTTGGATTCTCAGCAAGGACGATATCATCTCGCTGAGAAGTGCCTCCTCTCTGCCGTCTGTCGTGGCCGATTCGCTCTTTTTCAAGGGGAACCAGTCTCTCTTGTTGCGTCGGTTTTCTGCCCTCCGTACAGATGTCGGTGTAAGGTTTTACCATCGACTGGTTACCGACCAGTTATGCGGCCGTTTTAAAAGTCCCGCGGTCCCAGCACGAGCCAGCGACAGACGGGAACCGGTTTCGTCTTGAATGCCGCATCAGGAAGCACGTTCGCAGTGAGTCTTGTTAGGTAATTCGGATGGAACGCCGAGACAGGGGAATCGGACTAGTTTCGTTGGAGGGAGGAGGGGGGAGGATTAGCAAGTGTTGGGCATTAGAATTTCTCTAGCCTAGTTTCGTCTTTGTAGTCTGGGATCATTAGACTGCGGGTGTTTGTGCTATGTTCTTCTTTCATACATAGAATGAGAGAAATGGAAGCTAGTTGAAGGGTGAAAATAAAAAAGGCTTGGACTAAGCGAGGACTTGTTTTTTTTATTGAAATGTTATATACTGTATTTACTTTTCGATATTTTCTACATTTTTCTTTATTAGGTGGATTCTGTACTTTTCTCTGTATTAAAATTTCTCAAATTTCCTACAGATGCATAAAGATCCACAGTCTTCCTTTTTGCATAAAGATCCACTTCCCCCTTAGTGTGTGAACACCGAGAAGACAGTAAACTGGCAATGAGATCACGATGCACTGTGCAAATATTTGACTTGTCCACATGTCTCTTGATTTCGTCTTTCATCTCAATACTATCTCAGCTATGTCATTGGTTTCCCGTTTGTTGGAAGCTTGAATGGGCTTGGTTGTTTCTATGGATAGGTCTCTTCCAGGAATTGTAGGTATGACGCAATATGGTGGCGAATGGACGAATAATGAGATTACGAGTGGATAAACGGACGAACGTTTGCTGCATTGTCCGCCGTCGATCGTGCATCCGTGTTTTCATAATTTCCATTCGAACGTGTCGAACGCAATTTTACTGAATGAGAGCGCAGTTTTACTGAATCAGGGCTCCTCTCTGAACGCCTTTCTACCGTATCTACGTCGTACTCAAATGACACTGAAAGCGTGGATGCAGAGCTCCGACCGAAATCAATACCACGTTGGCCTACTGCGCCGTGGCCTTCTTTTCAGCTAAATCTAATTGCCGTGGAAGACAATGACGGCCCACCGACACGTTCATCTTCATTCATTTTCTATAGGCTCTCTCTTTTTCACTCTTCTGGAACCATCTCGCCGAGACCTGGACCTCTCTTCAGGACTGTGTGAATTATTAGATTCTACGTTCTCACTACCATAACTGAGCGAGATGCAATGAAGGTTTCAAAAGTCATTTTCAGATATTGGTCTCTGAGGTATTCTGGGTCATTGTTGAAAAGCTACTGGAAATAAAAAAGAACTCATTGTCAGCTGTCTCTGAAGAGATAAAATAAAAATTGAGTGTGTTATTTCTGAGGAACTCAAGTCAATGAAAGGTTTAGTCTTATTTTACGAAATAAAATTTAATTTGTGATCTTCGACTTGCCAGAATTAACTTCACCATTTAGATACAGAAGAATGTGCAGTACGTGTCACCACACATGTAAAAGTATGCAGCAAACGCTATCTAACAATATGCACATCTGTGCATTCCATCAGCGTAAACCATCCTTGAAACTCTCGAATTTGCATCGTTGTCGAATATGCGCTAAGTGCTTCATCCATGCCTGAATTTCGGCGATTATGTGCCAATCAGTAAATCTGCATAGTACTGTGCTGTAAGCGATCATGTAATTTCGAAACAAAAGGGCTGCGATCTAACGTTAAGCAGATTGATCGCTTGCAGTCATTATCGTAAGGTTTCTCTGGGGGAATCGCAGCGAACTCGCTGGGGGGTTCAAGTCAGGGAAACGTAACGGAAGAATTAAAACTTTCCAACGAGGAATGCGATTGCATTATGGGCGATCTCCTTGTTCTAACTTGTGAAGGGAAAGATTTCACACGCCAGTTAAATTAAGATTGCATGGGGTTCATTGATTCAGTCATTTTGGGAACAGTTACCCACTTAGCACAAAGACATCTTAAAGACGCATTAAAGTCATCCAAATTAGGTACGTCTACAAGACGTTCAGACAAAAATAGAAGTTTTTAAGACATCCAGATGACATCTTCAAGATGTTCAGATATAAAATAGACATCTTTAAGACATTAAAATTATTCTATAAGACGTTCAGGCAAAAAATAAATGCCTCTAAACCATCGAAAAGCATAAGTCTTTAAGATGTCCAAATTGCATGTGTCTTAAGTCGTTCAGGCATAAACTGGGCATAAAATAGACATCTTGCAGACATCATGTGCTACCTGGACAGTAATGTGAGAGTTAAGGAAATATGATTTTTATTCTCATAAATTCCTTGGAACAGTGTTCACTCGCTATAGTCTCACAACTCTATACAAGAAAATAGTTCATAGAATCCAAGATACACTTTAGAAGATCATGCATTCTTCAGTAACTCGTTTTTATCTCATAAGATGTGGAACTGAAGAAAAATGGGAATGAGGGGTTCTGACGAACTTGGACACTTTATTTTCATCTGTTTTTCATCATTTTTCTCTTCCTTCCTTTGGAATGAAGTAATTAGTAACAACGAAGAGAAGTTTCTTACGTCCTGTAAGTTCATTGCTGCTAAGTCGCGAGTGTATAGCAAGTAAAGATCGTAGCAGGCACCATATGCTCAAGAGCGGTTATTGTTCTTATCCCACGCTATCGATCCTGGTCAAAGAGTTGGATGGACAGGAACGACGCAATAGCAGGAACGTCGTTGCGACATCCTGGCGCCCGCGACATGTAGTCAACCCATTTCACGGAGATTAACGTCAAATGTTTGCATATTATCGTCTCGACTTTGCATTTTGCAATAAATTTGATTGGGAACCGAACACGATAAGGTTAATTAAGTCATTCTCTTAAGTAATGGGTTTCAGTCATCCTGCTTCGTTTCGAGGACAATAGACTTCCCTCGATTCGTGTCCTTTAGTCTTGACCCCTCTTTTATGAGTCCTTTAAGTAATTGGCCCTTTGTTTACTGGGTACAGAAAGACTGTTTCGTGAGCTACTGTTATAATCCTTTACTCTTCATGTATTCTTCAGGACAGAAGGTTTGAATTTTTTAAACTAGGACTCTACCATATTGAATATTCCATATATATTTTGTGTGTAATATAATATAAAATGTCTATAAAAAATCTATATTTATTAATTTATTTTAAATTAAAAAAAAACATTTTTGAATTTACTGTATTTAAATAAGAAAAACACAAATATTTTTACTGTATGTGGTGCAGTATAGTATTTCAAAGATAATTATTATAATTACATGAAAACAAATGTTAACATACTCGTTTTTTGTTAAAATAAATTATTAAACAAAGGACATTGTTATCGATCGAACTTCTTGCGTTCAGTTTTACTCTATTCCACTGGGACGCTTATTATTAGACCACCCAGAATAATATGCGACTATAAATTTACATGTCGATTATCTGTTAATTATCATCTTCCATCGATGGTATACCTAGCTACATACCAACAGGCTACTTTTCTAATTAAAAAAGTATTATTACAGAGTAGTTTGCTGAATAATCAAACGTATCAGCGACCTTCAGTGATCACGAATTCGATGACGTGCGAGCAAAAGTTATTGCGGAATTGTTTGCAGAATAATTAGCGACGAGGGACATGCTAAAATTGTTAAATCGCTATTGCGTATTAGCTATTCGTTTAGCGGTTCCGCTTTAAGAATGTCGCTGGGACCACGACCTTCCGCGATTCAAAGCAAATAGTCCCTGAAACTTCACGCTTCACTGATTACTGGCCATAAAATCTGGTCGAACCATTGTACTACACAAATCCATCAACAATGACTTTGAGACCCTTGTCCCCTTGAAGGAGACCTCATTGTCAGTTCGTCTTCGTCCTTCGTCGCGTTAACATTGTGTGATACCTATCTGGTTTCTATAATTAAAAGACTTTTAATACATTCAATTTGCAAGAAAGTTTGAAACACTCTATAAATACTTGTCAATCCTACGAGCATTGAAATCACTCACCGTAAATAAATCGTACTACATAGTAGCTGCAGTTGAATTAATATTTTGAGGACCACTCGCTCGGCCATGTTTAATAAGTTTTTATAGAAAATTTATTGTGAAATTATTGTGATCGTGGGTTTGTTGGCATTTGGAAGCAATTAGCTTGATGACATCTGTGGATGATTTCAAGCTCTTCGAGAAATTTGACGTGCATAGTTACCGACAGGGTACCGCTCGAGCGATAAAAGTGGACGCGCTGCGCGCTGGAAAGAAGCCCTTATGCGCGATTTATCGTGCATACGCGCACCTTCGAGTTCTTCCCGCGCTCGTTCACGATCGTTGTGCTTCTGTTCGCCCGCGTGAACGTTCGCCGTGTTTGAATATAAAACAACGCGGGAAATGAACCATTGCAGGAATAGTGGAGATCAGGTAAGTGAGAAAACAGTGAAAAATATTTCAAAACGTATAATGCGCAGCGTCTCCGTGAACGACAGACGAAGAGCGCGATTGAAAAGCTGTATTCCTGGCAACGAAATCGTCTTTTTAGCACCAGTGGCTGTTTTGGGTCAGTGGTATTAAAAAGTTCATTTATTAATCCTAGAAAGCTTTAGTATTAAAAAGATTAAGACCAGAAGATAAATAATCAGTAAAGGTAACATTAACATGATAGGTTATTTTTGCATTTACAATTTTTAAATGCAATCTTGTACTGCAAGTCAAAATACTGATGGTGTATCTAAGATATTTGATGGAAAAAATAGGTTACTTGAAAAGGAGACATTTTTCATGTTCTCTAAGGTTAAGGTATCATTTTTCTTATGTCAGCCATTTTTGATTATGGGAGCATTATATGGTCAAAATGGAAACAATAGAGTACCATAGTATTTGGGTTAGATTTTGTTTAACAAAGTAATTTCTTCTGGATTACTTATTTAATTTTCTATTAAAAAAGGACAGATTTGTTAAGCAAAATTTCTGTATATTATTTATGATGCCTTTCAGACATTCTAATCTATAGAAAGTTTCGTAACTTTTGTGAAAGTAATTTCTTGACATCTTTTTCTTGACCACTCAACATATTTCGTCTAGTAATACTCACATTACTAATATCATCAGTAATATTTATCTACTCATAGATATAAATTTATTTATTTTATTTCTTATAATAAATGTGCATCTTGCAAGATACATATAGCAGAAGTATGCAAATTACAGTAGACTTTTCGCTCACAACGAATACAGAAATAAACAAAATGTCAGCGAACAAAATAGGATAAAAACGATCGCGTCGTTTATTTATAAAAGTAGCGGGGTATTCTGGCGTCTCGCGGTTTAGCAAAGGGCGTAGATTTCTCTATGCTCACACGACCATTGAATCGTACGCGATCTTCTCTATCGCTTGTCTTTAAGCGGAAATACCGATAAGCAGAACGTCCGAATGCACGCGTATTCATGTCCCGCAAATTGCACAGAGCCAAGCATGTATCGGTATGCGATGTATGTGTGTGAACACAATGGCGTAGCTTACATTTCAGGAAGCATCTTAGTTTCGTGCAATTATACGCTGGCGCAATTATTTGTAATTATGGCATTCGCTATATAATCGCGAACGTTAGTCGCCTGATGTGGAGACTGTAATTAGACCGCAATTAGATGATAATAAAGTCGAAGAAGTTAAGAAATTTAGAAGAGCAAGAATTCCAAGGAATCCAATTTTTTTGTTACACTACAGTAAAAACCTCGATTAACCGATTCAATAATTTTACTGCTAGACTACTCTCTCAAGAATTCATCCTTTTGTTCTTTTAAACTATTACCAATCCTTCTAAGGTGAATGGTTTTCGACGCTTGTAAGAAACTATTGCTTCTATTGCTAGTTTTAACAGCTAGTAACTAGTAACGTTTGCTAGCAACTAGTTTTGGGAAGGAATTTGATGTAAAAATCCCAGGTACACTTTATTTCTTTTTCATTTTCTATACACCTGATACACGAGATAAGTGTATTTTGTATGTAATTTTTACAAATTTTATTACACTTTTACGACATCAGTATTTACGATCAAAGTGACCCTGCGTTCGTCGTACGAGGATTAAATCACGTGCTCGACTTTCAGTGAATGTACTATTATCTTCATCACTATGAATACCTAAAACTATGGATAACAGTGCGAGTAATCGAGGCTGAACTCACTAGTCGCGTGCTATAGTCACTGTGTGCGCGTAAGAGCCGATACGATATCGGAATGTCGTCATACGTGCATGCGTCGAAGACAAAGTCGTCTTCGTTTATGTAATCGTCGCCGAAGTATCGCGTATCGCGTGCCGTGCACGGATTTAGCGCATTAAGCATTATTAATGGATCAAGGTATTTTCGAACGTAGCAAAATATCGCCGTGAACGCGCGCGCGCGCGCTCACGCGGATAGCAACTCCGCGTAGCGTGGAGCGGCACGAAGCATCGCTCGCCGCATCCGAGCGTGCTCGGCAACAGTAGAAAGGATGGTACATCCTCCCTGTCGCATTCCACCGGGACGCGGAGACAGTCTGGAAGAAGCGAGCATTCGTGCTCACAGACAGTTATTTAAAGATTCTCGCTGCACTCAAATTGTGTCACGTGACTGTTGGCTAGCTGCCGTTTCTTCGCCGCGAGTACCTCCGCGTTTGCTCGCAGAACGCCGTAGAAAAAGAGAAATCCACCAGTCTACAGGCCATTTCACGCGAGTAGAACCCGCTTCGTTCTTTGCAATTCAGCTACTCGCTCGCCCGCGACGGCAGAGGTTCCCTGAAATCCTCAGGCGGTGTTTATGTACCGAGCAACTCGCCATATTTGTTTCGTTTCTAACTAGACCCTCGTGACATCTTTGGTAACTCGGCACAATGAGAATTCTGGCTTTTATTCGATGCACTTGATCGGTTCGAGTGTCTGATTCGTTTGAGCACGCATCGAGACTCGGTATGCGATGAATTGCGTCGATCACTAGATCGACAGTAGCTGGCGCCTGCCTGGCCGTTTGTTAACCTGTGACCTTTATGCCGCAATTAACAACGTGGCACTTTCCATTCAGTAGCGTTTCGCGTGCATTTTTGCTTTTTTGGTCGAGGTCGTTGGTGACAATAACAACTGACATTGCACGCAAGTAATTCACGCTGGACTGTCTTCATTTCTTGGTATTTTGTTAAGAAATTCGATTCTGTCTTGTCAGAATAGACGTTTTTCAGAGGTTAGAATTACATTTTGAATCACCTGTAGGGTTATGTCTTTCGACACTTTCAGTCGTAACGTCGTTACTCATATAGGGGACGATAAAGAGAGTATTTGGCACATCGATCAACGGTTTCTCCTATCAGCTGCCAAAAATCGCGCTTCAGTAGGATAACACAGCGAGTCAAAAAGCAGCGTTTAGGTCGGTCATGTTCAACAACGTAATTATCGAACCGCGTGAAAAACCCACCGATGACTCGTCAAATTTACCGATCTCGGTCTGACTCCGATTCCCGCCGCCTCGTCGAGATGGTGTTACTGTCGATTCTATATTCCTATCCAGCCAGAGTTCTCTATTGGCGATGCAAAGCAACGATAGTTGGCATGGGGTATAATAGAACTGGTACACGCATAAAATAGTCAACTATTTTCTCTTTCTCTCCTTTCTTCCATCCTCCTCTAACCCATTTAGCCCACGAACTACGTTGGACGTTACTTCTAAGAGTTCCACGTATTCCTAGATCTACTGTAACATCGATTTTGCGATCCCTTATTCCCCATCCATGTTTATTATCCCGCTAATTCGAACGTAACCTGTTCCCTGAGCCGAACTCATCTCGCTGGTAGACGCATTCCAAGTTCATTACACGCAGCTCGGCGCAATCAATATCATTCGGTAGAACCTAGAGACCGTTACATGTCCAGCGGCCTGCTGCGCGCCAGGGGAATCGTGTTCATCATCGTGCTCCCAAGTTCAACCGTGACTAAAATTATATAGCACGTAGAATTACGTAAACAGAGCTATGTTGAATGGCCGAGTCACCCCTCTTCTATCTTCTGCCAGTTACATATGCCAGCACACAGCCGCGTAGTGGCACGGTTTCATGGACCACCTAGGCTGGAACTGCCTGTAACCCGGGTGGTCCTCGTGTGGCACACGTTATGGCACGGAGAGAGTATTGACCGTCTCAGCGAGCACAGTGGAAATTTCCACTGCCCTACCCCAAGACTCTCGGTGACTACTACATACACTTTCCGGTCGCGGTTGTCTGGCGTACATGTAACCGAGCCCTAAAGTCTACCGTCCAATCTGAAGACCGTCTTTCGAACCGTTGCTGCTTTTGCAGGTCTCCCAGCAGACGCAATTCGATACGTATCGTGAAAAAATCAATAGCTGCGCTCTGTTGTAAACAATTCAGCTTCCACTTGGCGTTAAGTTCAGGAGTGATTGCTGTCATCAGGGTGGGAATAAACAGTTTGCAGTAATTCTGCTGGTTGTTAAGTAATTTAGCAAAATTGCGCGATAATGTTGCCTTTCGAAACGTGTTAAGCTGCTTGTCTTATCGCCACTTTTTCGCTTCGTATAAATAGAAAATTATCGCGCTTGATTGTTTGTTATCTATTTGTATGAAGTATTTACTAGTCGGTGTTTCTGTTCTTGCGCGAGGTACGTATGTATAATAATGCGCATTTGTGTCCCTGCGTCGTGTATCGATTTATCGGCACTGTCGATGAGAACCACTGGCAGGTATGCAGGACTTCCCCAGTTCGAAAAGGTATCGAAGCTCAAGCAGAATTCGTGATGGGTCAATGGTGACCTTGAATGAAAAACTGTAGAAACGTAATACAGTGGTGGGAGTGTTTCTTCTTTCTGTGGCAGTTTTCGAGGCTGCCTGGCGGCGAGGAAAAGGGAAACCGTAAACTGGCGCTGATTCAGTGCTGCCTGGTCGAGAGAAATACGAGATAGCGGATCGTGCTCGACTATTTTTAGATAGACGCCGTCCTTCGGTTTTACGCAACTATATAAAAAGAACGCATTTGTTGTGTTCGCCACGACTGCATTGTCGGCAGTGGAATCATTAAATGCTTGATTGAGCACTTCTATCACTGTGATTTCGAATGCAATTTTACCTGATTGTAGTAAGTTTAGGAGTTTATAGGAAACTGGGAAGGGCACATTATTGAGTAAGCTCAGAATGTGAACACACAGCAAAAGGAAGTTGCAAGACTTCGTTCTTATCGATTTATGATGTATGCGACATCTGTAGTATGCGACAAGTTTCATTCGATGTATCTGCTTTCTCCTCAGACGGTAATCATACTCTGTGTTTTCTGTGGATGGTAAAACATTAGTCACTGTAGGTAACATGAAACTCTCGACTATTGGTAAAATAGTTTCCTATTATCTAATAACAAAAAATATTAACAGAGTAAAGTCCTATTAAATATTTTATTATAAATAGATATAGAATATCAATAATTACATAAATTTCATTCGATTTTCCTGCTTTCTCTGAATGTAAAGCATTAGCCACTGCTGGTAGCACGAAATTTGACTATCGGTAAACTAGTTTTCTCTTAACTACTGGACGTCAAGAATTAATTACCGATATTAATTAAAGATTATTAAGAAGGTAAAATATCCCATTTCTAATTTCGAATTCATATAAGTCATTTATAATTATATTTCATTTAATTAGCCAAACTAATTTCACTCGATTTCAATTTAATTTAATATTATGCAGCACGTATGTCGGCTTCAGTGAGTAATTAAGCATTAATGAAATGAAAAAGGGGCAGGTCAAAGGTTCTGTGAACTTTCATAGGTTACTCTGCTCCGTGTTCAGTTTCGTGGCTATAATCTTTTTACTCCCCTCCGTTGTTTGTAATCGTTACACGGTCTGAAACGAACTTTAAATAAACCGAACTGCTCAGAAGTAATTAGTTGAGTAGTTCTCTGGGCTGCTTTGAAACTTTGAAAGATAAAGCTTCTTATTGTTCGCAAGATACAAAACCCTCTCGACGAGCGGACCGTTACGCATTAGGGTTTCAGCGAATCCGCTTTTTGTACACGTTTAATCCTTCTGCGAAGGACTTTGTTCGATTTCTCAAGAGAGATGTTCTTTCAGCGAACTTTTCCCTTTCGTGCCCGCAGATTTTCTTGGCAATTAAAGGTAACCACGATTTCAAATTAGGCATTTGCAGGACCCTTCGTAAAGAAAGGGCCAATCGTGAACCTCCTTTACATTAATAATCACACTAATCTAACACAAGAGTGGTTTCATTTTTCTTACTGAAAGCTCCCTTTACTTCGCTTCAGAAGAGAGGCATTTCTAAATTGGAAATTATTTTGTGACATTTTCATGCTCAATCCTGCTCTCAAGTAAATGGCCTTCTCGCAGGGGTGGTTCCTCCTTTTTTACCTCGCATTATTCATCGAGCATCTCTGCATATGGAAGATGTGCACACAAGCAGAAGTTGGCGTTTAACATATCTTCCTTCCAAGTTGATGGCGCACCCTGCGTCAGATGCTGCGTTCCAGTCTACCCTCTGATCCCCTTCATCTCTCGTTTTATCCTCGCGGTACTTCATGTCAGTCTGTCCTGCTGGCAATCACTTCTCGAGAAACTAAATTGATTCGACACACGTCCTAAAAGTTTTAGAAAATTTTCGCCAAGCCCTCTGTCCCAACATTTGTCTTCCGCCTTCCTCGAGAGAAAGAAAAGCAAAGTGTTCTAACCCCTCTTCGCCTGGCTAGAATTTCTACGAGAATTCCTCTCAAGTTCACCGATCCCCAGGTTGACTGTTGCAATTAACTTCAGAATTTCGAGTCGGGATTTTGGTCGTAATCGAACGAGCTCTCAAAGAGCGAAATTGCCATTTGCATTTTCATCTCTCCCGAAAATTGCACGCTTTGTAGCTCTAGCGGTCTTTGTCGTGATATTAATATCCCAGCTTATGTCTATCCACATCAGGGTTGCCATATGAGTTCTTTCCTTTGGTATAGTGAACAAAACTGGGAGGTTAGGGAAGAAATAACGGGTGTCCCATTGGTATAGGTCTAGGCCCTAGAATCCAACAAGACCTTAGGAACAGAATACAATAGGACATTTAAGAATAAAGAACGAGTCAGTGAGGTCGAGGTTTGAATGAGTACAGGATGAGGTTATTGATTATTAAAGAAGAAATCTTGAAGAGAAAATTGGGGTTCCATCTGATGTGTACAAAGGATAAATGTTGGCATACAGCAATGCCTTGTTCACGTGTTCTTCATTGGAAGTACGCTTAATTGGCGTGATTAAAGTACACGCTATTCTTCGACGACCTAGCGCCCAACTAACGAGCCACTCATTTCCTCGCCTAACTTGACAAGTGCTTTAAGCATTTCCATATTGCCTTTCGAATAGGATTTAATGCCCGTCACGGGAAGATTTCCGCCCGTATGGATTGAAGACAAATCCCTGATTTAAATTAAATTTAATTTAATTTAATTCAGTTTAGTTTAATCCATTTTAATTTAATTTAATTTAATTTGATTTAATTTAATTTCGTTTAATCTAATTTAATTTCGTTTAATTTACTTTATTTAGGGGGCGTAATCCTTTGTTATACAGGGTGATCGTCTTCCCTGGAGATTCAAAAACATTGCACCCACAAAGGCATCGCATTGTGGGTCTCTTGTATCACAATAGAGTCCTGCTGTTATGTTTTTGCGACGGCGTTGCCTTTGAGCCTCCAAGCGAGAGAATCACTCTGTACTATATGCATGTAGAGTACATAGCCTTAACCTAAGTTTCGATGTCATCTTCCGAGTTTGATCAAACTTGGTATACGAGTAGTGAAGACATCGAAAAATATTAGACAGGTATTTTTTAAGCTGCTGATATTGTTATTTAAGGGGTGAGAAGCATGTTTTCGTAAATATCTCAAATTTCGTCTTCCTATTAAGTCCTCCTATACTAAAAAAAATACATGTCCAATACTTTTCGATGTTCTATTCGTGTACCAAGTTTCTTCAAAATCAGAAGATGAAACTTAGGTGACGTTCTCTGTTAGACCCAATAAGGCTGCAGTCTAGGTAACTCAAGATACTACTATATTTAAAACTACCTAATAAGACCTAGAGATCTAATGATCATGATATGTTTCGCCAAGGAGAGATTAGAAGAAAACAGATGAGGTATCCTAGCAATATTTGCGAGATTAATACTATAAAATTGCGCGTGTCGAGTCGTTGCAGGCAAACTCGCGCGAAGACACCAGTAAAAACAAATAAGGCACACAAGTGGCGATGATTAAGCATTCGCTCAGCGAAATCTGCATTTGACTACGCCCACTGATTGGTAGCGTGCATTCCCCGCGCATCTGCTAATCATATTAGAATATTTTACGTCATTAGCGGCAATTTTAGCGTGTACACTCCCCGCGAGCTTGTCTGTTTACCTTGGCTAATTAAAATCCACAGTTCCTGTCGGATCGATGCAAATCCAGAGGGCACTCGAAATCCCAATATCTGGGCATCTCGTGGGATCGCTCGAGGAATTCTGTTCGCAGTCTTGTTAATATCTTTCGAGGATACGAGCAGCGTGATATCGTTTCGGCGGAAGGCACCTTCGAAAGTCGCGGAACAGTTCGGTGGATCGATGCAACCGCCTGGAGCGATCGAGGGACGCCGCGGGAAAGACGTCACGCTGAAAGACGAGGAAGATGGATATTGCGAAACGATGATAATCCAGAATCCAATCGGTGGTTTACACAGTAGCGCGACCGTATCGCCCGATTCCGCAGGATTATACGGGTCGTGCGGATTTGCGGTGACGGCAGCGGTGGCCGAGTGGTATCGTAACGTCCTCCTGTCTTAAGCCCCGTTCCCACATACGCGCTGCTTGCTACAGAATCGTCTAAGAGCTGATTAAATAAACAACATAATTGGGCAAGTTGAGTAATCCCTGCTTGGGTGATACATTGTGGACCCAGTTGGTTTTAGATTACTATGATTTTATTGGTAAATGACTGATTTATTCAAATTTTTTGATCTTCAAACTGTTTAATCTTTTACCGCTTTAATTTCAAAATTTTTGAATGATTTATATTTTAATTCTAATTCTCTTAATTCTAGTTTTCAAATCTTTTAATTTTCATATATTCAAGTAAATGTTGTAGTGATCTAGTGTTCAAATAATCTAGTGTAGAAGCAGTTAATTGTTGAAGGTTAAGTGTTTAAGCAGTCAAGTGTTCCAGTAATCTAATGTTCAAGCAGTCAAGTGATCATGTAGTCAAGTGTTCAAACAGTCAAGTATTCAAACAGTCAAGTGTTCAAGCAGTGAAGTATTCAAACAGTCAAGTGTTCAAGCAGTGAAGTATTCAAACAGTCAAGTGTTCTAGTAGTCAAGTGTTCCAGTAAACTAGTGCTCATGCAGTCAAGTGATCAAGTAGTAAAGAGATCAAGTAGTACAGTGTTTAAGCAGTCAAGTGTTCAAGCAGTCAAATGTTCAACTAGTCAAGTGTTCAACTAGTCAAGTGTTCAACTAGTCAAGTGTTCAACTAGTCAAGTGTTCAACTAGTCAAGTCTTCAACTAGTCAAGTGTTCAACTAGTCAAGTGTTCAACTAGTCAAGTGTTCCAGTAATCTAGTGCTCATGCAGTCAAGTGATCAAGTAGTAAAGAGATCAAGTAGTACAGTGTTCAAGCAGTGAAGTATTCAAGCAGACAAGTGTTCAAACTGTCAAGTGTTCAAGTAGTCAAGTGTTTCAGTAATCTAATGCTCATGCAGTCAAGTGATCAAGTAGTAAAGAGATCAAGTAGTAAAGAGATCAAGTAGTACAGTGTTCAAGCAGTCAAGTGTTCAAATTTTCGTACATTCAATCCTGGAATCTTATATCCAAGCAAGTGGAAAGTTCGCCATATTTGAGCACACATTAAGTCAGCAGAAAATGTCTATACCTCTCATAAGTATATGTAAGTATAGACTGTTACTAGAATCTTGCTACTTTACTTCCAACCTCCTATCATCTTTCTGCCTAATTCTCTGACTCTCAAGAAACAGGAACTCAAACTATATGGCATTCTGTGGCCACTCGATATCCTCTTTGACTATAACCACATTCGTCTAAAAGCTTCGCTCACCGAAGTTACATCAATCTACCTATTATCTCCCACTATCAGGCAGCGAGTCCATGAAAGCAGAAGTCAGTTGCTTTCAATGTTCATGCACTTTTGGAACGGTCAGTTTTTCCGACCAGCCATCGATTCGTCGAACACACCGATGCCAGAATGGTCAGTGTTTGCTACTCATTGGTTGCATTAGCGGCGCTCTTCAGCGATATTTGCTGTTCTTCTACCAGTTTTTGTTTGAGTTTTATTCGAGTCCCAGCGGAGAGTCGATTCAATCTCGATTGCTTCAATACCTTATGGAAAACGTTTTATTACCGAGCGAACCATCCACTTTTGAAACGTATACAGTATTCATCGATTCATTCTATCTGTTATTTAAAGACCACAATTACAGCAAACGGATAATTTTTGCCCCGATTTCGACCAGACGTTCTTTGAATGCGTCGTTTAAACGACGCCCGACGGGGGAAGGTTGCCAAAATTCCCCAAAAGCGGACATTACCGAAGAATCGCGTGAAATTGCATTGAAAATTCGCCACGCGGATCCGTGTCTGCTGCGGCTCTCGTGCCAGAAGTGGCGCGCTCTCGACAAAGAGCAATTTCTCCTTTTGATTCGAGCCTCGTTGACGAGGTACAAGTAAATTCCATTTTTTTCTCCTTGCGTCACTTAATTAACGATCCATTTGCCTTTGTCACGCTGGACTGTAACCGAGAACAGCTGTCACGTTGCGTCGATGTAACTCCATTCTCGATATGTGTTGACACCTAGTTGTTTAGTTTTGTCCATCCCTATATAGTGTGTTTTCTCGATAATAGCTCGCTAAGACATTTATGTTTCCGTGAAACTGCTACTTTGTCTCGATACAAGCTCGTAACTTGCAATTAACTAACAGTTTACTTATATGTGCAATGTTATCTCGATAAAAGCTCGTTAAAGACTCTGTCTTGATACAAGCTCGCCACTTGTAACTAGCAACCAATTTACTTATATAATAAGATAGAACCTCCATTAATCGAGTCATAATTATTCATAGCCTTTTTTATTCGCCATACCTGCTATTCGATATAGTGACAACAAAAATACAGCAAAATATCTATTAAACCTCGAACTGTAATTTAGCTTCAATCTTCAGGAGACTCCTTCAGGCATAAATCCCACGGTGAGTCAGTGAATCGAGAACTTTCTGCAGCCTCTCGATATAAGCTCGTGACTTGGAGAACGTAAGAGACTAATTTCTAACTTCAATATTCCTTCTCAAAGAAAAATACAATAAACTAGCATCAGAAAAATATAAGCGTACTATTTAGTAAAGCATCGAGATTATATCGAGATATTAGTTAAAGAAAAGAAGCTTGGAAACACAGCACTGACAGGGCGAGAAGTTATAATTGCCACGATGGTATTCGACCAAACAGATTGGCGTTCGCGTGTGCACGCGCGGGACAATGCACGCTTCCGGTAGGCGCCTTTCTGGCCGAGCTTTTAGCGCGAGTGCACTCGCGTCTGGCTAGCCATCGGAAAATAAACTACTTTGGCGGCTGCTCGTTGATGGGAACAATAGCACGTAGAAGGTTGAATCGGCTGCTGGGACAGGGGATCGGGGAGGGAGGGGGGGATCTGAGCGGAAGGAGGATGCTTGTTAACCCCTCGTGAGGGGATGGAATTTTCGCGAGGCTTTTATTCATTGTCGAGCGCTCCGTATTTAGCATTTCAATGTTATAGAATTTATCGAAGGGAAATCTGGTCTGGCTTTGTGTCTTGCGAGGCTTCGATGTGTTAGAGAGATGCTTTTTCAGAATCTACTGGATTTAGATGAGGTGAATTATAGGTTCGAAAGAGGGTCTGCTATTTACAATCTAGTAAATGGCAAAGGATCGAGTTTGAAGGATCTGACACTAGAGCTGAGAGAAGAGAAGCTATTGTGTGAGATAGTAGAATTTTTTGAGTACCATTTTGACGGTCATTTTTCTTGAATTTTGGGGTAGCACTACGAAGGATCATTACTTGCTTCTATTTCTAGAAATAGTAAGATTTATTATGTTTCAGATGTGAAAATATTCGAACATTCATATATTCACGTAATTAAATAATTGAAATGACTGAAATAATTGAAATAAATGACATAGGTGAAATGGGTGCAATAGATGAAATATTTACAGTGAATAAAATAAGTGAGATAATTAAGCTAATTTTAATCATTGAAATAATTTTGATAATTAAAATAAACGAAATCATAAATATTTAATTACTCAAATACTCGTCCTTTACTCACCAAAATTTGACCACCTACTAAATTAATCACAAGCATACTGAAGACCTCAGAAAACGCGACACCGTCAAATTAAACAATTTCCATAAACAATTCCAAGCCACACGTACAGCTACTCATTACTCCATAATATCAAGGTAAATCTGCTCACGCAATATAATTTTGCATACGTAAACAGCACCCTCCCGCTCTCCAACAAAGCATACGATACTCCTTTACGTGGAATCTACAACGTACAGCCTTCGTCGACGAATCTTGACAGTGTATCTCGGAAATCTGAGAAATTAGAGAGAGAACAAAGGACCTAGATATTTCGCTCGTATAATTTTATTCCGGCAATCAGCGAAATGGATTCGCAATCCGGTCGAAGACGAACTGTACTCCGTCTGTCGTTCGTCAGCTCTCCCCTCCGTCTCTTTCGACTCCTTTCTCGTCCTTTTTCCGCCCCTCGCGTAATCGTAGCAGTCGAACGAGCACCCCAGAGCCAATTGTTCCGCGCTCGGTTGATTATTGGTTTTCTATTAGCGGGAGGGGCTGCATCCCACTTCGCCTCGTTCTCGCGCGACCTCGTAGCCTTTTTTCCATGTGTATCCCGACGAAAAACCTTTCTCCCCTTTTCAAGCTATTCTACCCTACCCTCTTGTTCTCCCCCTCCCTTTATTTCGATTCCTGTTAACCGAGCTCATCGAGCGATATTTATGACAAATAGCCAGCGAACAGGTGCAGTTTCCCATTTAGGGAAACTATACTCGTGAGCTGTTTCTTCTGCCTTTTCCTTTTTTCTTTTTCTTTTTTTTCGTCGCTCGTGTACACATCCTTCGTCACGATCTTCGCGTACGTTGCTGAGGGGCGGGCGCGGGGGATGCATTAGAGCGGCGAAGGCGGAAGTGGATTAAACGCACCGGTGACAGGTTGTTTTATGGCCACGTTCGATCCAGTTTCCGCCATGAGTGTACTTGCGATAAAGTTGGTGAAATTTGATTTCCAATAATGAATAAAAAATGCGGGGCAGAACGAGGGGGTGTGCCCGTGGAATAGGAGGAAGTTTTCAGGGGGAATGAGTTCCACTTGACCAGAAATATATCTTCGATTTGTTGCTTGCGTTAGACGACGATCGAATTTTATTTTTTCGCTGGTCAGAAAATAATACCGCCGAATTTCTCCGGGCACGTTTCGCGGCATAGCAATCATTTTTTGATATCGGAGTCGTATCTGGCCTCGAATTTATTTAAAAAATATAGAGCTTTGAGTTTCTCAGTGTTTGCCTGCTTCTGTGAAACCTGGTTCCAGGTATGAATGTTTGTCTCGGTAACTGTTGACTCTGTCAAGTTCTGTTTTGGTATGGTAAAAAAATTTTTGTTTTTTGTACGCCGATTCGATAGACATTTTTAAATTCGAGAAGGTTTGGTTATATTTCTTGAAGCTTTGCTTGCAGATTCAAAAATTTTCATTCCGTTTATTCGCTGTGAAAGGAAAAATCAAGCTTAAAATTTTCGCAGAAATATATTCAGGTTGCTTTAGAATATTCAACCACTCAATTATACCTTGAATTAGATATCAAATTATATTATTTCAATACTCGAATATTGAATTCTTTAATTATTCAAGTACTAATATGTTCAAATATTCAATTTTTCAATTTTCCAATTACTCTATTATTCAATTACTTACTTATCCAATTTTTCAAATATATACGTATTAAAAATAAGACAATTTTCAAAATGAAAAAAATAAAACTACATTCGTTGAAGTTCTGCTTCCAAACCAGCTTACTTAAATTCCCACTAGGTTTTTTTTTTATAAAAACCTTCATCCATTTATGTTTCATACAATAAAAAAGCAATATATCTGACACGTGAATAATAAAAAACGATTTGAGCGAGACAGACAGGAGAATACACTCCACAAATTTTTACACAAATTATTCAAGCAGCGTTCAGCTTTGTACATAACTCGGCGGTTCTGTCAGTGGTCGGTGTCCAGTTTGCTAGTTTTCAATTAAGTGTTCCGTGTCATAGCGGGACGCTATATTTACGCGGCTGTTTCAATTAAAACTGCTCGTCGAGATAGCCACGCTTAATATAGTCGTGAAAGCGTTTCCTCGTGATACGTCTTGGTGGAATCGAGCGTGCTGCTCGTCGAAACAACGTCACGCTTTTGTGCACGCGAAACGCAGCGGCCACTTCGTTAGCCGATACAACTGCTTCCCCTTCGTCCTCGTTTGTCCCGCAAAAACTTTTACATCCTACGGACGGAGTCGATTCTATTTGCCCCGTTTAATTAATATTTACTTACCAAGCGTCGGCAAGGGCTGCAGCGAGCACTTGAGACTCCACTTAAAAGGAGAGAATTACAGCGCAGCGAAATCCTTTATCCTGTGGAAATTACAGGGTACCCTTAAAGACTGATAAATGGCCGAGGAACTACACAAACTGGCCAGGAAGCTCGCTCTTCTTTAATATTTAATCCAACTTCGACCTAAACAGTCGAAACGCTGTTACGTGAGGCATTTCACTCAGAGTTGTCAGCAGGGTTGCCAGACTCGATCCCACGCCTAGTGATGAGTGGCGTCGCGTCCCCTCTACCACTCTACAGGCATTCGTGACGTCATATTATACAAATATAATAAGATATGTTATTTATGCGTATATTTGCATATTGGATTTCCATGCTGTTTATATTATTAAATATAATATGCTATTATGTACTTTTATATTTTCGTCAGATTGTGTTTCAGAAAATATTGATGTTGATAATTTAATAGAATAATTATGTTTATACATAACTGTTATTTTATTAAGTTTATTTAGGATTATAACACGTTGTTATAAAATAAATTTTATTTATGTACGTAATTATTATATTAAGGCATATTTGTATTTTAAAACGGTCGGAAAACGTGTATAAGACGTTTGTAGAACGTTACCAGTATTTATAAGATGTTCTGAATGTCTGAAACAAACGTCTCTAAGACGTCTTTAAGATACCTGTATGACGTTTTAAAGATGTTTGCCTTATGGATGTCATGTTTTGTAACAGTAGATGTTCACATGACCTGTCTAAGACGTTGGGACGTCTTGAATGTTAGGCACGGATCTCTTTATGACGTTATTAAGATCTCTTTGTGCTTTCTGGGTATAAGAGACAATGAAATCCAATACACAAAAATATAATATAAATATATGTGATGATATAGTGTCAGGAATGTGCATAGAGGAGTAGTGGGGATGTGACGTCACTCATCCTTTGGTGTAACGTCGAGCTTGGCATCCATGGTTGTCAGATACCCGGGGTGAAGTGGGGTTCGAGCGGAAAACGCGCTCAGTTCCACATCCTCGCCTTTCTGCAGCGCGCTAACAGTAATTTCTCTTATCTGGAGAAAATGGAAAAGCAAATCTCTGGCGAATACGAAAAATCCATTCGAGCAGCTTCCCCTATCTGACAAGGAGGAGAACGACTGACCCACTTACTTAACGCTTTCAGGACTTTCCATGAGTGGAAATACTCACGGCGACGTTGCCTCCTTTCTGGCGATCCAAGTCTCGTCTAGTTGCTTCTTTCTGTCGGAATTTTCGTTCATTACTGTCGCCCTTTTACATTTTTCTTGCTGGAAGTCTGAGATGCGGAGGAAAATTTGGGGCGGTATTAATAAGCGTTCCTTCAAATTTAAATTCAAATTTCCTTTCTCTGAAAATGGAAATTGTTATGCTACTCCTATTTAAGATGCGCAATTTTGGGAATATTTCCTTCCATCGAGGATGAAGCTTATTTTAGCTTATTACAAGTAAGACGAACCTAACCTAAACTAGTAAGATGGACCTAACCTAGATTACCGAGAACCTATTAAAGTTTAATTTAGAATTAACAAATGTTGATAGAAACCTAACCTAGACTTAAGTAGTTACTTCGACCTGATCTAAAAAATAAAATATTGTGTCTCAATAATTGCTGTAGTAGACTTAATTAAAATTGGATATAGATCTAATCGAGAATTTACATCGGGTAATAGAAGTACGCGACTTAACCTAGCGTTTCTATTTAGATGTGGTTAATATTTCTGAGGAAAATTAATTTTTCTATTAGTATAACATAAAGGACTTGCAGTTCTGAGAGAAAGTACGGCTCACTTGGTCGTGAATCTTTACAACAAGCTTTCTTCGTTTTTCCCTCCCGGGTTTTTTATCGTCTTCCTTTTTCTCAGAGCGAGTCAAAGCATCGCGCCATGAAAGCCGTGGCCACAGAAGTCTCACTCTTTTTGCGAAGCTATTCACCGCGTTTTTAGTACTTGATCGTTGCTTTGTGTCTCATACCTCGAAAGTAGGTAACTAGCATCGTATTCTTCGATAAAAATAGTGTCAAGTAGTCTCTATTATAGTTCCTTGAGGCTAACTTTGATGGAACCATAGTCTAGACGATTTCAATTGGTCTTCCAAGGTTCAGTGGCTGTATATCCTTGCCATGAGTGTTTGCCCCCTCCATGATTATCTAACCTCCAACCACTTGGTTTCTATTTATAATCTGCTAGCTACACTCCCTCTGAAAAACTGAAAAGAATGTGTTTTGTATAACAAATTAGCGCGTGAATATTTCAAGCTCAGATCTGTCTAAAAAAATGCACTTCATTTTCTGGCATTTGTACCGTAACAGCAAATTAGGAGAAGATAATGAGAAGTCGGTTCAGCGAGAGCTCGTTTCAGCGAGCCTGCACCAACACTAATTGACGCCATTAATCTAATTAAGAGGACAGCGTCGTTGCACCAACAAAGGACGTATACTGAATAACAAAGAAGCTTCGTCTTCGAGTTTCTCTCGTGACCAACAAATCCATTCAACAATACCGTATTCCCTCGTTAATACGATTATTACTGTATATTCATTTCCCTAGAATTTATTTAAACCAAATGAACTTCCCGTGCGTTGCAAATGAGGAAACTTAATGTACAACAAAAATACCTACGTATCATACACTCTACTCTGGACACTTGTCGAAACAGTATTACTCATTTCACAGATAGCGTCAAATCCTCCAAATCCATAAGCCCAAGCCGATCAACGCGAAAGGATTGCTTTCCATCAAGCTTAAATCGAAAATCTCTCCATTAACATTCCATTCTCGAGTTCCACCGCGCACGATCCGCGCAATAATGCGTAATAAGCGTCTCTGTTTCCTTCCCGCTTATTTATCGCAGCTCTGCGCCGACGTAATCCTCCATCCTTCATTTACTATCGATTCTATAAATTGAACTGCTCGACGTCCCGGAAAAATACTCAGCGAAAAGGGGGTGGGGAGCATGGGGGGGATGATATTTGGACGATATACGTTTCCTCGCTTCTTGTCTCTTCGGATCAGCGGGGATTCGGGTCACGGCGCTCTTTTCTTCCGCGACGCCTCCTCGACGCGGATTCGTTACTCGAAACGATGCTTGGGAACATCGGGACACGGGCAACCTCGATTTCCTGCGTATCCATTTGCCCCCGACGACGCCGCAATTCGTCCGTATTACGAACCCCGGAAACGCGCATCCGCCCTCGACCCACTATTTACCAGCTACTGGATATTACGTGTTGTCTGGCTGGTTTTGATTAATCGCCGGGAATAAGCGCGGCTTATTGTCGGCCCTCCCGCAAAGGTCGCGAATCGATCGGCCGTGCACGATCGAACGTGACGTGGCGCGCGTATTCACCGGGAGTAATGGGTCGAAACTTCATTACGCGGTCCCACTTTGCAGAATTTGCCGATCGAGAGCTGAGCGCTGGCGCTTTTGGCGACGATTCTAGTTTTGGGAGCCGCGGGGTTCTGCTTCTCGGGGAGCTGGCTTGCGTTGAGGAGCTTTTTCAGGAATTCGATTAGAGGAACGCGACGAATTCTCGTTATGTGTTCGGGGAATTTGATTCGATACATGTTGGTGGCTGTCCCCACTACTTGGAATGGAGGTTGTAGGTTTTGGGACGTGATACTATTGGGCATAATTAATTTGAGTTCAAGGGAAATGAGAATTGCTTACCTTCTACATGATATATGTTCCTGACTGGTTCAGAGTGATGAACACATTATGAGCTCATGCAATCAACACGGTAAAATTTCCCTCGTTATGAATTCAAATATTCGGCACAGTATGTTTTCCCACATTATGAATTCATGTATTTGAAACAGTAAATTTACCCACGTTCATAAAGTACATTTTCCCTTGTTATGAGTTCCTGTATTCGGCACAGTAAAATTTCCCTCTTTATGAGTGCATGTATTCGAAATAATAAATTTCCCTCGTTATGAGTTCACGTATTCGATACAGCAAAATTCCCCTGGTTATGAATTCGCGCAATCGACGCAGTAAATTTTCCCTCAGTATGAGTTCACGGTTACATGCACCATATTTGGAAGTTATTTGAAGAAATTCTAAGCAACGAAAAATCGTAAGAAAGATTTTTCTTCAACACACGTAGCTCGATAAAAATGCGTACTCTTAATGATGTCGAGGTTCTAGATTATGACCAGTAGTTGATACATGTACCTTGATTTGATAGAATTTTATCGCAAACTTCCAAACCACTAACAAAGCACAGCTTTGAATATAAAGGATTCCCAGTGGGCTCCCGAATGAATCGCAATTTAAAATTCAAGCGACTTTTGTTCATGAATTTCTATCGAGCCCTCCGTTTTGATAAGACTTTCATTGGCCATAATTCCCGACGTTAAACATCCCGCGAGCAGGTTACTTCGTAATACGCGATTAAGTGGCTCAGGGCAGAAGATACGTCTTCGGGGTAGGATACCCCCGGGGCAGCCAGTCTTATTACATTCCATCGGTCGAGGGTGAAATTCCTCCAGCTAGAATCACAGTGATACGGGGAATCTTGCTTCCGTGGTCGAGCATCGTCGAGTAGGCTCGTTCGCCGATTTAATCGCTGAACTTGGGGACGTTGGAATCGTCGATTTATGATTAAACTTACCTCGTTTGGGAAAGCACTCGTGCGCCTCGGATGGTGAAATGACCATTCGTCGACAGGATTGAAAAGATTTTGTTTATTTTCCAGTATCGTGAGGATGAAAACGTGAACGTCGGTAGTTCTATGTCACACGTGTACAGAAAATTCTCGTTATATGTTCGTAAGACTTCACTCATTATGTGTTCAATGTTATTTCCCCGAAAGGTACCTCTACTCGACTCAAACCAACAGCTCGGGTTCAAATAAGATGAGAATTGTAGAATTGTTGAATGTACACGATATATGTCCCAAGTAATGGACATATAACGAGACTTTCCTGTACTCTTACGGTTCACATGTTCCAGGACCGTGGATCATAGAGAAAAAAAGTTAAGTATCGATGCCAAAAATAGTCGATACGTCTATGGTAAATCAAATCGATCTACAGACGTCGATTAATGTAAGTCGAGGGGTTAAAATGCAGGCTAGCAAGTCTCTACGCTAACTCTACAGATAGTGAGCACATCGATTCGTAAGTGTTCAATGATAGTTCTCTTGTTTGGTAGTCAATTGTTCGCTTATTCGATAAAGTGTGCAGTATCTTGTATTGTAAAAAGATACGACGAGGCTGTGCCCCACGAGAGTAAGATCGTTGAAGAAAATCAGCTTATAGCTAACATAGACGTATATACACTGATCACATTAATACATCGAGTGAGCATCTTACTAGTACCCGGAGACAGTGAGTGCTCCTTCGGAGTCGATAAAACGCTTCTTAAGTGGCGAAATTTTCACTTAGTCGATACAATTGGAGAACAACGATTGTACTTCGTAATTGTTGATGTTTTCTGGAGCTCGAAGCAAAAAACGCAAAAGTTTAACCCCATCATGCCTGGCTATGTTATTTCTTATTCTTTATGTTCATATTGCAGACAATTACGATACTAAAATAATAGTGAAGATAACAAGGTCAAAGTCATTCACAAAATAAAGATAATAGTTAAAACAGTAGTAATAATAATAATAATAATCGAAGTAGTAATTAAGATAACAGTCAAATTTATAATCAAAATAATAGTCACATTAAGAATGATAGTAACAAATAACAGTCGAAGTATTAGTCAAAATAGCAGTAATAATAATAATAATCAAGGCAACAGTCAAGATAATCGCTAATTTCATTTCCTTTTCAGGCACGATGGGGTCAAAGTTACAGAGTGCAAGTGGGACGAAGTCAATCGAACGCTCAAGGTAACCACCCCACCACCTATCCCATACATTCACAGAAAAAAAGCAACGTAAATAGTGGGGGGTCTCTCTCGCCAACCTCAACCGATCGTTCAATTTCGTCGCGCCAGCATTCACAAATTTCCACGCAGATTGACACATTAATCGAATTACTTTACACTGTATCGCTGCGCAATAGTCAGAGCGATAAAATCTTCGTGGCGACGGGGTCGGTCGCATTCAACCGAATTTAGAACAATAGGGGCCGACGTTTGCACAACAAGCTAGAAAGGCTTTTCCAGCCCATATGGTTATTCATTCTGTGGCGGTTTATCGATTCGCGGGATCTCCGTACGAATGAAAGCGTGCTCTCCGCATTCTCGACTTGATAGAGTTCGTTTTGTGCTCGGTTAAACAGCAGAGAGCGCGGCGACGACATACCGCCACCCTTTTAACGGATTAAATTCAGCAGGATTCAAGAATGTCGGCCTTTCAATCCTCCATTGACGCGTCCCCGCTCCTCGTCCCCCTTCCCCTACCCCCTCCGCCTCGCGCTGTTCCCCCAGCGAGTGAATATGAACTTCTCCCGTCGACGTCTTTCAGTCTCAGCCTCGCGACCCGCGTCGCGCCTCCCGAGCGCGCGCGATGAATGTGACGCTCGTCGCTCGCCCGCGTGAATTCACGTCGATAAAACGTTTCGCGTGTTTCCCTTAATTACCGAAGGAAACTCGCTGCCAGACTGTCACGTTATCAATTATACGCGCTCCGCTCGCGCGAACAACGGCGGAAAGAAATCGCAGAGCAGAGGGAAGAAGTTCGACTTAACGACCTGGCCCCCTCCGCGCGCAAGCCTCGCGAACGCGACGATAACTTAAATTGAAGCGAAGACATTTTTCAGAGTGTCCTGAGTTACAGAAATTAATTTCTTCTATCGATCGGGGGAAGGGCGAGAAAAATATCGTTCAGACTCGATTTTACGGCTTTGAGTAATTTGGTTTGCTTTGAGATATGTCGCAGATAAATTTTGTGGGCGGAGAGGTTGTTTAAGAAGACTATTTGTTGAGAGTTTGAAGGGTTAGGTCGTCTTGAGATACAGAATAATTGTGTTTGTTAGAAAGGGAAAGGACCTGTTCGATTAAATATTTGCTATAGTAATTGGTAATAGTTTAGAGGGTAGGATTGTAAGATTAGGCTATCATTAATTTGTAAACATTATCGTGAATGAAATTAGTATACTGTACATTGAAATTTTGACAGGTGATTCTATAGGTTAAAATGAAACGAAAGTCAAGAGTGTTAAAATTGTATTTGAGACTTCGTTTCCGAGTTATTAATTGTTGAAGTTTGCGCATAAAGTGGGTCTGACGCTGGGACTGACGCTAGCGGTGACGCTGAGCATGGCCGCGGTGCGCGTGTCCTAGCGCAAGTCTCAGCGTCGGGCCCATTTCACGCGCAACTTGAACAACTAATAACTCGTAAACGAAGCCCCAAACACAATTTTATTATTCTTGATTTTCGTTTCATTTTGACCTATAGAATCATCGCCTAAAACTTTCAACTCCTATTGTCGAGTACTCTGCTTGATTTTGTTACACAGAAGCTTAATAGAACACATACGTATCTACACATCTCGGATCTGACGCCAAGGAATCAATAAACATCAAGGTGACATAACCCCTCCAGCAAAGTAGACACGTAACTATTCTGCGCGAAGGGAAGCATCGTCACAAAAAGTTTTCACTCCAGAGTCCCTCCCCCGGTAACGACTCCGCGTTGCGGTCTGAAATTTGGAGACTTCTTGAGGTAAAGCCACGCAGCCTCGAATTGTATGGAAACTTCGCGACAAATTCGGCCGTATCGCGACAGACAGCATTCGAAACCGGATACGCGTTGTCGTTGCTGTTTGGGAGACTGACATTTCAGCCACGAACCTCGGAGTCTAACTACCGAGTTTCCTCGTAGCTGCGTGACAGAATCAGCGTCAGAATCGTCGCACAAAGGAACACTGTCGTACGGATAGACCGAGATCACGGAAACTTCTCGAGCTAAGGAGGGTACCTCTTCGGTGGTCGCCTTGGATTCCGCTATTCGATGTCTTCGAGCTCGCGTTTCCGCTTGCCGTTGCCGCGCGGGGGTCCGTTTTTCTTTGCTGTTACGCAAACTGAATGCCTCTGGGACGTATGGCTGTCGAGTAGATGAGAAAGGTGTCAGGATTGTTCAAGTTCCCGCGGATGTTAATTCGGTGACAGTGTTGACGGGCTTGCGGGCTGGTCACGTGACGTGGGAGTGCTGCAGGTAGAGTCGATTTGAACTCTGTACACCGAGGAAGGCCAGGAAAATCAGCGTGACGTTGATAGACGCCGCGTGTGTTGCGCTCTGCCGATCGCCGCCGTGCATGGCCGCTGGCTTTTCCTCCTCTACAAAGAGACACGTGACAAAAAAGTCATTTCAGCGACAGGAATTGTAAGCCATTTTTGTGGCTCACTAGTGTCGAGAGAAAAGACATGTGAAATATCACATTTTTTCGTCATTATGAAGATGACGCGTGACGCTTGGTTTCTTTTGGTTTGGAACAATTATTGGTAACTATTAGGTGTTCGAAAAATATTGAAATAATTATTGTGGATCAGGGTTCTCAGGAAATTCCTAGCTGAGAGAAGAAAGTGAACCTCCTGTAGATCACTTAAGTCCCTCTCAAATACCCTACGATAGTTAAATACATATACAGGGTGATCAGTATAACTGGAAACGAATGTTGGCAGCATTTATTATAAATGCTGTTAGCATTGTAAGTACTTTTAACACTCATTAGAGAGTTTCCAGTTAAACTGATCACCTGTATAGGCTACTGGAGGCTTACTATAGAATATTTCGAGGTGGAAAGTCATTTTTTCCTTTCAGTGAGGAATTTCCTGGCAACCCGAAAACCTACACCTAAAGTTTTCAGTGAACTAAATCAATGCAACTGAACCATCAGAACAAAAGCACAGGGATTACTGACCTTCGATCACATGAATCATAATGTACGCTGGCTTGGCGTTGCTGGGCGAGCAGGTGTAATTGGCACCGTGGGTGGGCTTCACTTTGTCAACCACCAGAATAGATCCGTTTTTCGTCGCCTCGACTTTAACCCCAGGCTCGCCATCGTAATTGATCATGCGACCCTCGCGGTACCAAAAAATGTAACTGGGCGCCTCCGCGGAGGCCATTAGCTGGCATTCCAGCCGCAGACTGGACCCCTGCTTCACGTGTAGGTCTGGCCCGCCAGGGATGATCGAGTATGCCTCGGTGATGTTCAGTCGAACGATCCGCTGTTGCACTGGCTCCGTCTGTATCTGCTCCAGAAACAAAGGTCCATTCTGTCGAACCGTATCTCGCGCTAGAATAGATACACGACTCGACACGAATAACGCGCAGTAACACATCAATGGCCGCATTATACCGTCTAAAGTTCCCCTTTCAACTCGATACACTGTTTTTCATTATTTTAAGGACCATTGTGTCGACAGGGAGCGGCATTGTTTGCTCGGCGTAGCTCGCTACTTTATTTATGTTATGCAACAATGACGTGGGATTGTTCCGGGAAACTCGTAATTCTGTTGCGTTTCGTTATTACTCTTCCACTGTTCTCATAGTCGGGTATTGCTAATGTTATGCATGTTCGAAGAGGGGGTGGGGGTTTCGGTTTACTTAGAGGGCAGCGTTGAGTGCAATACACCGGGAAAATTGAAGCAATAATATCAAGTGCTATGGAAATAATGGTGTTTCATTTGAAGTCCCGATATTTATTCCGTGAAAAGAGTTTGTCTGGCTATTGACTCTTTCTACGTGTTGCTTGTTCGTTGACAGAGCATATTTGTAGCCTTGTGTAATTGAATTAATATTAGTATGCTACAGGTTATAGGTTTTGATCGCTGAAGGCCTCTGAGAGATGCCACTCTTTTCACTAATTCTTCCTACTCGCCTCGCTTCTGAAGAGTCACGTGATTCACGAAGGCCCTCGCGGCGCATGCGTGAATTCAGAAGGTGGGGATGCGTTTCCCCTCCATTCCTGCACGCAAGATGACCTTGAACGATCAAACCTCGCGAACTGCGGCATAGTCAGGGTTGCCATACGAAATCCCTTCTTGGGTCTACTGGAGAAAATTGGAAGGCGATGGAAAAGATAACGAGTGTCCTATTGGTATCGGTGTTGGCAACCTGTTGCCAACTGAATTTACATTCATACAGATACGGTTAATTGCATTTTTATTATCTGTCAGTTGCATATTTATCATTGCATATTTATCTGTCAGTGTACTGTGATATTTAACATGAAACAAAATACTATGTCTAAGTTTTCTTCCCACACTGTACCCAGAAAGGAAACTTGTGTGGCAACCCTGAACACAATAGCCCTACACGCTTAATTTCTCCACGTTACCTGACACTCGTAGAGTCCAGCGTCGTCAAGCTTCACATTATGTATCATTAAAGTCCAATCAGGGCTGTTGGAAACTACCATGAACCTGCTATCAACAGCATGAGTGCTCCTACCCACTGTCAAGAGCAGTCTGTCCCTTTTCCTAACCCAAGTGACCTGAAACATATACAAATTCTCTGTCATACAAAGATTATCATACCTTCGAAGTTAAAAATTTTCAATCAAAGTCCTCGTCAATTTTACATTAATTATTCCTAAATGATCGTTTTTCTCTATGGTTAAAAACTTTTGAGCAAATCCATGTACTTTCTTCACTGTAAACGTAGCGGAATGACGCGAGTTGTGTAAAGAACGAAGAGCGAGGCAGGCCAGCGCAATTTTACGACGTTATATAGACAAATGGATCGCGGAGAGTGTACTCCGAGATTCTGGAACGTTTGCCGTTCGAGCGCCTCTCGTTTTTCGCGTTTTCCACTGTCGCCCTTTTTAATTCACTGCTGACACTCGCGGGAAAAAAAGTTGCTGCACACGCGCGTCATTATCGCTCGAGGACGGTACACAGCCAGCTCGGTAATTCGCGCGTGGAATACGTCAGACAGTGCGTTCGCTGAATTTCAGTGTGAAGAGTGCGTCTTTTTTTCAAAAAACCTTAAACGATTGCGTAAGTACGTCCTGCTTTGGAAAAAGTAACTTTTTATAGTTGAGTGAGTTGAATTTTTATTTGTGGAGTGGACTAAAAAATGTGGTTTACCCTCGAAAATTTTAATGGAGTGAGGTGAGGTCAACGAGACGACCACTTCACACTTTCTCGTCTATTGTGAAGCCCTAAAATACTTTAACTTTTAGATGCAAATATCTCGACATAGAGTGATCAAAGTAATATGCTTAATATAATCGCTAAATTCGTTTCTTTATGTTTTATAGGGATATGGAAAAAAATATAAGATATGATAGAAATATATAATATATTTATAATAAAAATAAAGTATAATAAATATACACGTTCAATTTATAACTAAAATAAAATATAATAAAAATGTATATTATATCTATAAAAATAACAGCAACATATATTTATAATAATAAATATAGTATAATATAATTCTATTAAAAAAATCACATGGAACCTTGAAAATGTTTGTTTCTATCACTAAATACATCTGTTCAAATAATGAAATTTTGCCTTAAGACGTTTTCTGATACAACCATAAATAATAAAAATATTTAGGGATCCTGTTTCACGTGACTCACCCTGTACATGACACATACGTAGATTTTCTGAGAATACTTTCTTAAACTTTATGCCAAACTTACAGTCTAAATTACAGGATCAGTAAGGCACAAAAAACAGCATCCTGACACGCAACAAATTTCCACACGTCTCTAAAGATCTGTCCAGAATGAGAGACGTCGCGTTGAGTACCAAAACAATTTCTCTAGCCCTGTCTGAACGTAGAATCGCGTATGCCCTGCATTAAGCGAAAAGTTAATCTCTCAGCGCGTCACGTTGCATTTTTTACCATCCCCTTCTTCGAGAACTCGTGCATTTTTAATAACGATACCAACCTACGTACTTCCCCCGCCCTTTCTCCACCCCCCCTCTAGACAATAAATATTATACCTGTCTCGAAAGATTGCCCCTCTTGCATTATTTATAGCCCATCCGAACGGAAGGAAGCTGGCTCTAATAGTAAATCCTTCCCCCTTTCGTAAGTACGAAACATCGTCATCCGGCTTAGCTGTACAGTAATGCTGTTCTCATCTTTCGACCCGCTGCTATTCTTACGCTTTCGCGGCAAAGGCGATTTCCGCGAAAATGCGCGATTTCTTTGAGCATAAATAATACACCTGGACTATACACCTCTTTCTTCTCCTGAGCGACGGATGGTAGTTACAAGAAGAGGGGGTTGAGTCGACCTGGTTGCCTGTGAATGTACAAGGTGTAAAAATATTAATGAGTACGGCTGAAGGGGTGAATCTACATCTCTGGATTGGTGATGTGTACTTTTTTTATTACGTAATTGTATTCAGATCGTTTAGTAGAGAAAAGGTTTGGAAGGAACTATATGCTGCAAAAGGAACGTTTATTCAAGAAAAATTGTTGAAGATTTGGCATCGATTTCATTGTGTAGAGTGACGCATTATAAATAATTTGGGTGTAGATTCAACCCCCAAAGTCGTGACCATTAATATTTTTACACTCTGTGCAGCGTGTAAACATACGCTGAAATATTCTAAAGGGTGTTAGGGGAACTCAAGCTTTCTGTATTTATGGAACACAAAATGTTCTACGATATTTGGCTACCAACTTATATTTTTGGAAGGTTATTCGTTATATATGTATCGCGATTCCCATCGTTGAGGGAGAGGAAGGTAGCCCTGGAAAAGAGTGACTCCACCCCGAAAAATCGGCTTCACTTCAAAGGACATAAAAATTTTCTGTACATGATATATGTCCCCAACCGACCATAACAAGAATTTCCTCTACCGAGCCTACTTCGTGACAACAATGTAGCCATCCTGAATCTGTAAGTTAAACAGATTCCTTTCGCGTCAGAAGCAGCCTCTGCGAAATCACGTGTCTGTCTGCGGGCCATAAAGTCGAACTTTCAGCTAGCGAACCTAGGACAGCAGAGGTTGCAACTGGTGAGCGATAACTCGATGAGGGTGCCCCGCATTACCATAATTGCCGTCCTTTAGGGGGCAGTTGAAGACGTCATCGGCAGCGCAGCCAACGAGGAAAGATATCGGCGCTGTGTTTCTCTCTTGGAGTGTGCGCGCGCGCGCGCGACTGACGATGACGCTGCGGAAAGGAGAGGACCAGAGCGAGCCACTCGCGTGCCTTAATTGTCTTTGTCGAGGGCACTCGACGTTCGAGGCAAGCAAGGTTTCGCGATTTTCTGATGCTGCCCTGGAGATCGACGAGCACCCGACGACGAGTGCACTCAAGCATAAACGAGCCGAACAATGAACCACCGCCACGTATTACGCGTTATGCATTACCTATTGCTAGTCAGCGTCTACCCGAGCTGTTCCAGTGCGGTCCTGAGGATGCTCGATCCCGCTGGGGAGAGATCCTTCCTTTGCTTTTGGAGCTATCGCTGATGAGGTTTCGGGGAAGTTGTTGATAGTTAGTGGAATTTTGGCGGCAGGTTTGAGTTAGTAGATAGATATTGGGGTTGCAATGGTTCTGCGTGGAGTGGGGAACCTGTTGATGGATAGACCTGAGTGTCTTGACTGTCTCGAGGAGCTGTTAATGATGATGAGTTGTGGCTGGAGGAGTGGGGAGAAGGAGGGAGTGGACAGGGACAGGAATTATTTCCTTCTGTTATAGTTAGTTTGATACTGGAGATTACAAGAATATGCTTTTGACTACAGACGGGGTGAATATTTATATGGAAGACTGTTTTTGAAGGATTAAGTGAAAAAAAAAACAATTCCAACTTTCAGGTACCAGATGAATGAATTTATTGACAGCAAGTTTAATTACAAAAAAAAGAACAATCAGAAGAATAATCTATGCACCCAACCAAAAATATTAGGACACTTTTCAATAAATACCTACGTATTTGTAAACAGTTATAAAATCACTATTGAATTGCATATAGATAGAGCGAAAGCCAGTAGAATAAAACGTATACTGTATCGTTAAAAACATGTAGATAAAAAATCTATACTTAAAAAATTTGATAAAAAATGAGTGACACTATTGACATTTTTATTGTAGAATGGAAATATTCTAGTTTACGTTTCCTCATATTTCTGAACGAGGGTGTATATAGCATACAGGGTGAGTCACGTAACTGTATCACCTAAAGTTCCTTGTAAACTATTTGTTGTATAAAAAACTATTTCAAACACAAGTTGCTGTTTGGTATCGCGAGCAGCACACCAAAGAGGAGCATATACTCTTTCAGCTTTCGTTTGAAATATTTTTGTATACAAAAAATGGTTTACAAGAAAATTTAGGTGATGCAGTTGACTGACTCGTTCTATATATTTAGAAATAGGTCTCTTAAAAAATTCATATTTTTGAAACCTCACTCACCTACTATTCTTTAATATTTTACTCCTCTTCAATAATTCAGACACTTATTTCAAGAACGAATCACCACGACTCTATATCAGTTGGCGTACACCAGGAATCCTCGCAGAAGAAGCTTTCGACATTTATAGAGTCCCTACTTGACGACAAGAGAACCGAAAATCGTCTTCCTTCCCGTTGGCCGAATCCCATTAATCAGGCTTTTCTTCTCGAGCTTGAACTTCGCAGTGCGATACCATCGCGACGCCATTTAATTAATGTCCCTCTTGTCGAAAGAATGGCTCGCCGCTGCGATAAAACAGTAGTTCGATCGTCGATTCCCCTCACAACAGAAATCACGGATTCAATTTCTCTGCGATTCCGAAAACATTCCCCCGAACAAATTTTGATAACCCTGATAACCTACGCGACAATGCAATTTTTTATCGGCTCGGTGCTGGCGCGCGCCTCGCTCGCGTATAAATATAACTTTTAATTATCGTCCACGGTGCAAGCTCGCTAATTGAAAAATAACGGGCGCGGAAGTTATTAATTCGCCGCGTTAACGAATATTTGCTGGCCCCGGATCCCGTCGAATCGCGTCGCTCGTCGTTCCGTGAAAATGGAACGTCGAAGCGTCGTCTCGGTGACGCGCGTCCCGCGAAGATGCATCGCGTAAATTTGGCTAGGACGGGCGAATCGATAGACAGGCGAATTATTAAGACAATGTCGCCGCGGAGACAGATTAAATTTCAATTACGATCGTATGATGTCAGGGATGATGGATTATGCGCTCGTCGACAGGAAGATCGATGTCTTGGGACGTTCGGATGTGTTTCGCCTCCATTTTATACACACCGATGCAGATTCTTCGGTTAGCAATTCCCTAATGGATATTGGATTAATATCTCGTTCTTTGACCGATTAATTGAATGAGCCTCGGGCAAAAGTTATTGATAGAAATCTGATCTACAAGTGTCACGACTTCCGATTGCACTTTAGTAACACCAGAATTCATTACTGGAGTTCATTTAACTCTTGCTATCCTGATATAAATGAGACGATTGCGCAGATAGGTATATTTTGGTTGGGTGAAATTAAAGATTTATAGCAGTTCCTTTCTTGTGGGTAAACAGATATATTTTTAAAGTGAAACTCAGGTCCAAGGGAAACCAGACTTAATCCTCTCAGTTATATTTTCACCCATATGACACAGAGATGTCTTAAAAACGTGTTCAAGGTGTCCAGTGAAGACTTAAAAATGTCCAAGAGATGTTTTTGAAACGTTACATATCAGTAAGTCCAAATTACGTCATTAAGACGTTCAGACAAAAAGTAGACGTTTTTAAGACGTCTAAATTATGTCTACAAGATATTCAGGTATAAAATAGACGTCCTCAAGACGTCGTGTGCTATCTAAATAAGGCTATTAATACTCTACTTAACACTGATTAGTAAGCCTAGCACTGGAATTAACCTAAACCTAATTATTGTCACAATTGACTGACAACAATAGATCTAATTAACCCAACCCACGTAGATAAACAAATCAATCCTATCGTGTAAGGGAGAGCTGCCACGAATGGGACATTTTCACTTCAAGCTACGTAACAAAGAAACAACCATTTTAGTTCTAATTCGTACTGTTAGAAAGATTAGTTATTTTACTGTAATAATGCAAAGTTCCAGTAAGGTTCCTTCCTTGATTTACTGTCTTTATTTTCTACTTTTTAAGAAAGTGCATTGTCACTCATTCAACAATTGGTAGTGTTGAATGGAACAGTGTAATAAAACAAGATAATATTAACATTAATTTTACAATGATTGTTTCTTTCATCCTACCTCTACACAATTTCTCGGTAAAATATTCCCCGCAACAAAACTTCAACAAAATTGTTATGCATTTCCAATCAACCTGCTAAAAAATGTAGAAGTATATGTCATAGCATTGTTGAAAATTCCGTGTCCTCCGAGGTCTGGCAAAGGCATATTATTTTATTTACGGAAGAAAGTAGCCCTTCCAGCAATTGTTCCTCACCCTAGGACACCCTTTCCCACCGCCACTCACGTACATTTTACCGCTGCACTGGACATTCATTGCTATTAAAGTGGACGGCGTTCGCGGGGAGTCGTTCCTAACAAGCCTCTCTTTAATTGCACAGCAGCCGAGGCCAGAACGCACTGGTGCATCGAACGTAAACAGAACACGCTGCCATTTCTCATTAATATTATTAAGCAACGTGTCACGATAATGAACCAATACGGAGCACGGTAGTCCCACGAGCTATAAAACAAACATACACGTGGCAGTGCGTGAGCCGTAAACCCCGAGGAGTTTCGTAAAGTTGGACGATTATTATGGACCTCGAAGATCGCTAGAGGGGCTTTAAAAGTTCCGGGAAACGGGAGGTTTGCTACGTAAATAGACATCCGTAATGGGTCGAAGGTCAAGTAGCTTTTGACGTTTAACGAAATTGGGATTTTAAGGAAAATGTGGATAATTAATCAGAGGAAGGTAACACATGAATAGGATGACGAATATTCATCTGCTCATTAGTATTTGTGTGTTGTGTTGTAGTAATCGATTGAATTTCGTGGATGGAAGCAGTGGAGGCTTTAATTAAAACGTATACATACTTCCATTGATGATTGCAGAGCTAATTGGCAGTCTCAGATATTATACTAATTAGAGGAACAATACGTTCTCTGTTTCATGGACATTTGAGAAGTTGAGATTTATTAATGAATAATCTCGAGTGAAATTCTTCCGATTTTAATACTATACTACTTAGCGACTATGGTGGCGGGCCTTATTGCTACACGTTTACTTACTTACTAATGCGCGCGGTGCAGACCTACCTAAGCTTAACGATTTCCAAATACTAGGGTTTGGGGGAGTGGCAGGGGGGGGGGGGGGGGCGTTGGACCAAGGCGACGAGGAAAAATCTCCTGAGACCGTCGAGCCCTGTTCCTAAACAGGCAGCAAGACTAGCCCTTGGTGCAGCAGCACGCGCGCTATTTATGCCAATGTGTTACCACCGCGGATAACTCAACGCGAGGAACAACGTACCTGGCTGATAGCAGCCATCTAGGGAAAGACTCAGCCAGAAAAACCAGGCCTCGTAGGCGTGCACGGTCTCTAACGAGTCTCCTAGAAGACACGCTACCAAAAAATAGCGCTACGTCGCACACCACTAAGGGCAGGATACTCTTTCGAGTGATCCGTGCGTCGAGCTGAACTCTTCACGTATGTCGCGATTTTTATGGCCCTATGCGTCGTATCGCACCCGCGAGCAACGCGAGTTACGCGTGGCCGCGTCGCGGTCGCGACGAGAAGCTGTTACCCGCGCGCGACCCCCAGCCGCTACACGCGTGTACGCCTGGCCTCGGCGCGCTAGGCGCCGCTTCTCGTGACGAAGCGACGTCGCAAGTGTTAAGGATTTGGGTCGATCACGAAATGCAACGGATGTGAAATAGAATGAATAGTTTATTGAACATAAAGATAATACTGCTACTCTAACAGAAAACTCGGAATGGAATCGTAGCGAGAACTAATAACCATAATTTTATTTGTAAGCATTTCGTCCTGGCGTAAGAACACACAAGAGCGTTCTGACGCGTTCTAAAAGCCTCGCACTACGTCTCTAGGGGCCTTGGTCTCTCCACTCTCGCGACTACTAATAGTTTGTCATATATACTGGTCCGCGGAATAAACACACAAATAATAATGTACACCTAACCTAAACCTAAAATTTTATTTTAGATATACATACATTTTACATATACATACACATGAGGATATGATGGTAGAAAGGGTGAACTCAATAGCTTCGAATTTCGAGAAAAACTGTTTTACTTATATTCTATGAGAGCGAATAAAATAAATAGTATTTTTGAAATTGTTGAATTCGCCCTCACTATTCTCAACGCCTCATATATATCCTAGATATATATGATAATGAAATATGATATAAAATAGAAATAGAAACACCCTCCCAATTCCCCCCACTGTACCCAAGGAGGGGATTTCTATAGTAACCCTGGGTACAACCTTTTCTCTTGTCCCCAGCTAAGAGATAGCGAAGTCCTCTAACACTCTTCCATCAGGGGCACCCAGAATAGCAAACTGTCGCGTGATTTCTCATTCATTACACTGCAGCCTTGTGTCGACTGGATTTACGAGGGTTTTCGATGTTTATGGGGGATAAAGTCGCGCATTCGTCTCGCATACGCGCGAGGTCGACACGATTCATGCTCAGCGTCTGTCCTCTGCATTGTACGCGCTCGGCCCGGCTCGTCGAAGCTTCTTGGCGTCCCCGCGAGCGTCAGACGCGAAAGGGTGTCAAGAAGGAAAGCTGGGTGGCGGCCATACGTCATGAATAAAAGATCGCCGCGAGTTTTCCCGTGTGTCCGCCGCCTTATCGATTGTCTCCTCGGCGTTTTTCGACCTGCCGTGATATACCAGTCGAAACTCGACCCACCGAGGGGTTATCTTCGGCTCGTGAAGTTACTTTATGGCGAGCTTTCCCGAGTCTCTCGCTCCATCGCGGCCCTCTGAGATTTACGACTCGCTTACGAGCGTTCGATGGTTAATATAGTGGCTGCGAGTTTTCCAGCGGCGAACTTGGCGCGTCGGGCTATCGATATTGAGATGTTCCTTTTGACAGTGGATATGACATGTATGATTATACATTCGTTTGAAGATCTAAGATAATTTAAAAATTCTTGGTTTCATTCATCGTAACTCTGAACACTTTTTCAATGTCAGTACTCTTACTACATTCTATAAGTCTGTGGTTCGTCCAATTATTGAATACGGATACGTATATGGTCTCCCTATTACAAAAATTAAACAGCATTAATTGAAAGTGTCCAACACAAATTTCTCAGACTCACATCCTATTATATCGACGCACCTATGTCTATTTTTTGCTATAAGTATGATCCACTTATGTTGCATTTCGGTTTAACAACGTTAGAAATGCGTCACACAGCGACAATCTTTTATTTATATATAATGTTTTACACATCCTACATTTTATTTAGGATTATTGTAATCCTAGGTTCTTACATGAATGGCAATTTTAAAAATAATTGTTCTGCCGAAATGAAACAGCAACAATGCAATTAGTGATCTACGTTAATTAAGCTCCATTGAACTCCATTGAAGCCTTATTGAGTTTAATTAGTTGAATTGGTTATGCGATATTAATTCACTTTTAATCAAAGCATAGGGGAGAGGTGGCTCCTCTGGGTTTCCATCATATAAAAGCAATATAAAAGGTAGACTCTAACTAAATAACAGGGAAAAGCAATTCATTTTGAGAAGATGTTTTTACTTAATCTCCCTCGAATCAATTATCGTCACTTGTCTCCATAGGATGCTACTTTCTGTCATAAGACTATCATAGCTCTTTGACTACTCACCACATGAGGTTAAAACATAGATAAAATGATAAACCAATCAACACATGGTACTTTCGTAAAGCATACATTTAATTTGTATATTTTTGAAAGGTAACAGGCATCTAGGCCAAACGTAAAAAATGTCACTTTTGTCCCCACTCTCCACTACCTGACTGGTTGTCCCGACACCACCTCAAAATCGCCCCAATTGCATACAATTCCCAAGTGTCCCATCCACCGCCACGAAATCACAATACTCCCCAATTTGTCTAATTAATCATCGCCATTGATAAATCAAATATCTCCAATAGTCGGCAAACAACCGATCAGTCAGCCGTTATTAAATCGCAACACGTCTACCCGACAGTTAATTTCTGCCAGTTACAGGGAACCATCGTCCCGTTATTTTATGCTCGTTTCTCCCTTTGGCGTAATAATTTATCTATCCATATTTCCCATCGAGTTTCCCGCCCGTGTAAACATTTGTCCTCCATTCGCACAAACGCCCAGCGTTTCCGCGCAAACGGAGCACGAGTTTAAACAAAAGCGCGGCCGAGTCAATCGCGCGTCCGTTCATCCGCTTTTATCGCGTAATTTTAACGTTAAACATAATGCTCCTTCGCTCTCCGCGCCGCTGCGCTATCCCGTTTCGCAGAGGCGGGGGCTTCGCTCGAAATTTTCGAGGAAATTAAACGGATTCGGCAGTGATGAGTTCCGACGTAACGAGGATGGGATAATAATAACCGGCAAATTCAATATCGCCGCGAGTGGAATAAATTTTCGAACAACGAGTCGTGGCGCGCGGAGGGTTCATCCACCTCGGTATCTATAACCTATAAAACTGGCGCTTCGGTAAACGAAGTTATCGTTGTTCGAACTTTGTGGGAGCGATGTTTCGTTTAACGTCTTTCATTAAAAACCCCCCGCTTCCGACCAATCTCGCCGAACGTCCCCGTCACTTTCTTGCTCTTCCATCGTACGGTTGCGTTTTTAATGGGTTCTTAACCTCCCAGCTAAAGTTTCCCTCCGACGGCGTGGTTTTTACGTGGCGGCATCTGTTTTCCCCTAGAAAACTCGCGCGGGAAGTTCACCGGTTTACGAGAAAGTCGGCGTTGCAGGCTCCTTATACCGCAGTATTGCCACCATATGGCACGCTTTCGAATCGGCTGGAAATGGCGACTAAATGGGAGGACTTGGAATTGGAGTGTCGGGAGTGAGAGTGTGACAGTGAAAAAAGTGATCTAGTCTGATGTAGTTATTGAAAACGAAGTTTCGTGAAATTATGGAAGTGATAAAAAAATTATGGAGATATGTAGTTATGACTTGTAGGATTGGTTACGGCTAGGTATAACTAGGTCGTCATTCTTTTCCGAGTGTTTTTGTGAGTATGTTCCTATTTTTTGTCTTCCGTAGACTATGAGTTTTGAAATTGGGAAATATGGAAGTCTTGAGAAATTTTGGAAGCTAGGGAGATTATGGAATCTAAAGAAATATTGAAATTTAGAGAAATCTTGAAAAGTAAGGAAAGCTCAAAATATAGAGAAATCTTGGAATACAGGAAGTCTTTGAAATTTAGAGAAATTTCGGGATCTAGAAAAATTTTCGAATCTAGAGAAGTCTTGAAAAATAAAAAAAGTTTGAAATCTAGGAAAATTTTAGAATCTAGGGAGGTTTTGGAATCTATGGAAAAATTTCAATCTAGGGAATTTTTGACAATTAGGAAAAGATTGACATCTGGTGAAATTTTAGAATTTAGGAAGATCTTAGAGTTTTTATATACTCTATATACCAATTACCCCTTTTCTTGGCAAGGTCGTGAGTGCTTGCAGAGTACCTATTCAACCATTCCAAGGGAGGCTGAGCTTATACATATAAAACTACACGGTTCGAAGAAACAACGGATGCATCGATGCATCTACGTGCGCATTGACGATGTATCTCGAGAAATAAAAACATATTCCCGAAGAGGAGAAGCATGGCCGACAGTGATTTCCCTCCAGCAATTTTCCTATCCTTACAGAGTATCTCCCTCCCTGACCTATTTCCCAGGATCCCTCTGTATATATTTATATTTTCGTTCAATCACTGTCCCTTGTTTCCCTCGAAAATCCCAAGACAGTTTAGGAACAGAAGAGCCTCGCCATTTTTCCATCGCTTAGAGTGGTCGATCGGGCACGCGGAACGCAGAGCCTCATTTCGACCTCTTCCGAATTGGAAACACAGGTAACGAGCTGTTGCTCGGGTAATAATTATGCATATTAGCCCGATATTCGAATCATCCGTTAATACGCGTATCAAACCGCGTGCACGTCGAACGCGTCAGGATAACGAGACAAACAGGGTGCATATTCCCTGCTCGGTCGCTCTCCATCAACCAGCGAACGTCATTTCCGCGGGCCAATCATGGCCACTGGCTCGTTCGATAGAAAATAGGCCGATCTAGTTTCTGGTTCGTTTGCCTTTTACTATCCACGCGTCGAATGGCCGTCCGCGATCTCGTTGATCGAGCAGGCTAACCTCGCGATCCTTCCACGAGAAAGGAGACATGATTTTTCATGTTTCGAGTTTGCCAGTGTTTTATAGAAATCTGAGCACAGTGCTACATTACACGATGGGGTGAAAGAATTGCTACGGTTACACAGCGCTGCAGGTGCAACTGCGATTCTCTTATCCGCGTATTTTTCGCGAGGTTAAAAGTACTTTTCAGTTACAGGGAAAAAGTCGAATTTATAAGCTACGGCTTATGTCTTTCGAACTATGTACCTCCAGGCTAATATTCTTAATTACGATCAGAAGATTCTGTATGGTTAAAGGAGGGAATTGTGTTCGCGATCGCTTGGGAGATTATTTTAGGTTATGGTCGTTCATGAGTTGTTTATTTTAAGAGGTTTACATTTTGGATTATTCGAAAATATTTGTACGAATTGCTATTGCGAATTTGTTAGATTTAGAATCTCGTAGATCAATCGAGAAAAATATTAAAATCGATGCTTCTGAATAAACCTACAAAACACAGAAGGTAATGTGAATATTATTTGACTTAATGTTTTACTACATAAATATAAGTCTCCATATTCTCATTATTTTGTCATCGTAAAAGTTCAAATATCTTTGTGTAAACGCGTTAATTGAATTTTAACTGAATTATTTGATTTTCCTCGAAGCAGTAATAAACTTAAGATTTTGAATTTCACATTCGATTCCATTAACAATTGGACAACATTTCATACGCCTGAAATATAATACCTACTGATATATAAAAAGGTCTTATTATATAATATATTCATCGTTCTACGAGATATTCAGATTCAATATTTTTGTGACCACGGTAACCATATTTTCAATATTCTGAAAATTGGAGTTACACGGTTTCAAAATAAATGGCTCATGTGATTCGAAAGAGGATCATCAGCATGGATGAAATTTGTGGTTGAACGCATCGATTCCGACGTCCATATGAAAATTTGAAAAGCGCCCAAAATTGTACCATTAAAGATAATTATGAAACGCGCTGCCTGATCACAAACTTCCCAATTATTCAAATCCCCGACCACTAATGTTCGCCCCACCCCAATCGTCCATCACTGCTGGCTCGATTGAAAATAGTACCACGTTTCAGCGATCTTTCGTCCCTTGTTCGCTAAGGGGAATTCACGGATTGCCCCTCGGATCGATTAGTAGTCCAGCGAGAGGTAGTCGTGTAAATGGTGGATCGTTTGAACTTCTTGAATAAAAGATGCAGAAATGGAAAAATACGAAATACCCAACAGAACAGATCTCAGTGCCCTGAGGAACCAATAGAAAGAAATGCAATTGCATACAGTGACTTTAAAATGCATATTCTACAGGAAATGATTTTTATTTATTTGAAATGCAAATAGTTTCGAAAATAGTTTTTTGCCTTTCCTATGCGCAATGGCAGCAAATACTATGATCCATATTTATTATTTGACCAAGTTTCCAAATACATAATAGGTATTTCTAGCGAGACATGAGACATAACCTATAAATCTTGCAGTCGTACGACATATGGAACATGCAAAATTTCCTAACAAATATTGATTTAACTGTAATGTATACATGCAGAATGTAGGGTGAATGTAGAATTCTACATTCTGCAATAATTCTGCTTTGAAAAGAATCAAAAGATGCGGAATAAAATTGATGTGCTGGTTACTATTAGTCACAAGTTACATTTAACCTAATTCTATTAATATAATCTGGAAATATTCTATTTCTATTTCACATTACTCATTTATTGAATTAGAGTATCTAATATTAGATGTCACTGACATTCATCAATAATAAAAAAAAGTCCCTAGGATACCATTAAAGAGATCAATACGATCTAGGTAATTTTCCCCTACTCCCACTTGTAACATGCAATAAAAAGACAATAATAGAAAGAATTCCTCAACGTGCCCATTCAACAAATAAACGTATCGGATGGACGTGCCCAAAGCGGCAGCATTTTTCGGAAAACTTATCCCACCGTTTCCGCAATCACGTCCAAACGCTGCAAAGTCAAACTTTCCGCGGCGGTTCTAGAGACAATTCGCCATCCCAGCTGGAAAATTGGAGAAGTTCTCCAGCTCCCTTTGGGGATTTTCCCGGGGACTTGAAGCGCGTGTACCGATTCCCGAAATATTCATATTACCCCGACCAAACGCGCGTTATTTATCCCCAACAACAGCGGTCGAATGTAATACCGAGAACGTTTCGGTTACTCATGTATCGAAACACTGGGCACGTTTACGCGGCTCACGAACAATCGCTGGGCGCTATAAAAATATTTTACAGCGATGCCAGAAAGCGGGATAAAATAATTCCCCAAGCGTCCCCTCGTGCGATCGGGTTATTTTTATTAGCTCGACAGAAACAATCAAACGATTTACATTCCATTATAGAGGATTCGGGACATTATTACGTTTGATGCTGTATGAAACACCGCCCCAGCCGCGGTGACCTATGTGCACGTTCCCACGAAGGGAAATCTATATCCCCAGTGTTTTACGTTACGGTTGCTTTATATTAAACAATTTTTTTACGGGCGAGTTTGTGTAAAAAGTATACGACCCATCGACTGCCTGGAATTTCCTTCGACGCTGTAACCCCTCTTTTAAGGGTGCTTTTTACTGCCCTGTGGTTTCACCGACGCAGAAAAGATGCTGTGGAATCTTGGGAAATAATGGAGGCGAAATAAGCAACCATATAATTCTGAATTACGGTTTCGTTAAGAGGAGGTTCGCTTGGACCGAATTTCAAGCCGCTGGAAACTAAAGAGCAATCGAGAGCTACTCAATCAAAACTGGCTCACTCGAAGCCTCGAAGAGCAGGGCTATATTCGCCGAGCAAGTTATCCGGTTGCTATCTGCTCTAAAATTAACAGGGCTCCCATTTTATGGGCCACGGACGTGTGCTGGATCGCGAAGCGGGTGTTACCTGAAAACTCGCCCCGCTGTAGAGCGCGCTCCAGCATGCGGACAAATAGAAAATTCATGGTTACCGAGACACGCTTCGCCAACGTGTCAGAGTGGTAAAAAATTGCTGCTCCGAGGCTCGGTCGGGGCGCATGCGCGGTGCTCCTCGGTCAATCGGTAGGACGAACGAAACGCTCGCAATTACCGAATTTCTGTTTTCGACAAACACGCTCCGATTGCCAGCGATCGCGGAAAAAAGAGAATGGACCGGATGGTGTGTTTGTTTTACGACCTACTGGCTCTGATGAAATTTCGTGTTATGTCATCCGAGCGATACTCGACGCGGGCGCGAGCAGCCTTCCGATTGCAGTCGTTGGGCGTCGCGCTGCACGGGCACGTCCGATCGAATTTTTTTACCTCTTCCTGTCGTATCAGCAGTTGCAATCGGACCCGTCCGCCTTCGCGGTTCCAATTGAAATTCTACACGAGCGTGAATCGATCTTTGGCCAGCGCTAGGTGTCCTTTTGTACGCGGCGTCGCGTCCTGCATTCGCAGTCGTGTCGCTCCGGAGCGCGCGCCTCCCCTGCAGAAGGCCACCTTGCTAGGCGTCACGCCGATACAATAGGCCCACCCGATATCTGTTTGCACGCGAAGAAAGCCATTTATTGTCTCCGAGCGACGGTGATATGGACACAATGGACAATTGGAGCCTGCTCTGCATTGGTGTGGTAACTTATAAAAAATCTAGTTTTGAGTTAGAAATGTAGTGTTATTAAAAATTATATAATTAATGATATTCTTAGTAATAAATACCTAGATACAAATTTTTATTTGTTATTTTGTATTTCTGTTCTATGTGCAATTTTGAGAGTAATTAGAATGTTTAATTCTTTGTATTACCGGCGACTTCAAATAAACAAATATTAATAATGTACTATTCTTTTCAGATCCTAAATATAATTAGATTATTATACATAAACATAAAAGTTTTATTTGGGTGGTTTGCTTCAGTATAGATACCCTGTATATGTTATTTGAGAAAAATTGTAAAACACTGTTCAAAAATAGGTATTTATATTTTAACACCCCAATACAGAAGAGGATCCAATTACTTCTGTCAGTGGACTCCCATCTTCTCTGGCTCTCTAGACTATTGACACGCAAGTACGCCTATGGTGACAAGTGTGATCACACTTTTTTTTGGAATTTAGAGTAGAATTTTGTGCCAGAAATGAACGTTACCATTTCCTGTCACAGACTATCGCAATTTGTAGCAATTGCATCGACATGGCTGAAGTTAATAGAGAAAGGTTTCGAGGACTCGTAATTCGCCCGAATACTAATTCGCATTAATGGCGTATTGTTTCCATACCAGAAATAGTATCATCGGCTGCATCTGTTGCAGTGGCCATTTCTGTGCATTGGCAATTGCTCGCGCGCGATTGCGCTTCATTGCGTATGCCTCGATGACTGTGGCTCCCCTGACTCTGGTCTAACTGTTGTGCTATTGTAATTTCGGGCGAGGCCTGTAGAAGTTTCCTGGGATTCCAAATGGGCATCCCTCTGACTTGGGCTTCCCCTGATTTCCAAATCCCCTGGAAAGAATCTGTCCCTGGCAAAAGGATAATCGACTTCTATCGCGAGGATCAATCGCAGATTAGGTTTAAGATAACGAGGTCACGATCCGACTCTTTCTCTTGAGCCTCGCTCGGTGACGAGGCACAATCGGAAAGAAAATGATCCCTCGATCGCGGGAATATAGGGCGAGGGGATTCGGGTCATGCACAGCAGTGAATAGTGAATGTAGTGAATAATTGTTCAAACGCGGAATTAAATCGTCTCCGATCCATTTCAAGCCTCCGTCTCTTTTCTCCTGAGAGTCGAAACGTAGAGGAAAAATTTGCGAACCGAAAAGCTCGAAGCTTCTTCAGCGTTCAGTCTACCTATTCCATCGTCGTGCTGCACCTACGCAACATTTAACCTACGAAGCTGTAACGAGGGTTTCTCGGTATTCCAGCGATTTCGCTTTCCTGGATGTCTGTACCAGGGAAGTGGGATGGTTTCCGCGCAATTACCACCACGGAACCGTAGCTTCTCACGAGAATTGGGTCGTGCAAACGTTTAGTCTTCTCTTGTGTGCTTCGAGGTGTCGGTCATCTTGTTCACTGGCTTTTATTAGAAAGCATCGTGATCACGTAGTTCAGTTTCGTTTATGAGGCTAGACTTGGTTTCGCAGGAGGAAATTGATATTTAGTTCCTTTTGAAGATTGTTGAAGGTCTGTTGATTAACCCTAGAAAGTGGTTTATAGATAGCTCTGCGGAGCAGTAGCTAGATCTGTTGTAGGATACCTGTATGGTGTAGGTTGTCTTTAGAGTACAGAATCTGATTCAAGTCTGAACCTCTAGGGTACCTTTAGACGCGAAATAGTATTATACTTAGGAGCAAGTGATCAGACATCAGCAATCCAAGTTACAGATTCCCACTTTCAAAACTACACTTAACCTAACTCTAATTATAGTCCCTAGTTTCCTCATGTTCCTCTATATTCACTGATTCATATCAATCAGGTTGAGAACCACTGTCGACAACCCAGAATCAGTATATGCCGTAGGGGAATATTTGACCAAGTGATGTGCTAACATCTAACCCAAGTACCAAGTTAAAAAGGTTACTGAAATTACCTGAGAAGCCAGTTGCCAGCTTCTCAGAGAATCACAGTAGCCGTGAGAATCTCTGTAGACACAAAATACCCTACAGAAAGGACAGTTCCAACTTGACTAACCTCGATATCCAAAAATAACGTTCAGTATCTCCATTTTCACAGTGCATAAAGTTCGTTCACAAATGTCATCACCTGGATTCTCGATGTATCACGTTTCTCGAAGCCCAACCAACCCAGCAGCGGGCCTAGCTTCCATCCTGATAGCAGTTCCGGTCACTGGGGCTCCCGATAGCGCTCTTTAATCGCGCTCGCGAGATTTCCCCTCTGTTCCTTTCTTTTCGGGTCCCCAGCGCGCTTTGATTTGCCGCCGGTGTAATTAACTGCTGTCAGCGGCACATGCGCTTTGAGGCAGCCGATGAGGAGGAGAGAGCAGACGAGAAGATAGCGAAGGAAAGGGCCAGAGGGAGGCAGAGGCGTTCCTCACGCTATTGTCCTGAAGCATGGATTTCTCACCCTGTCGTGATCACGTTCTCCCTCAGACAGCCACCCTGTCACGGCTCTGTCCAACTCTCCCTCTTATCTACCTACTTATCCCGCTTTCGTACCTTCTCGCCGCGGATCGATCTCACGTTCTTTGTTCGCGCCTTCATTGGGCTTGTCTGACAATGGACTCGCGACAGGTGTTAACTGAATTTCTGGGTGCCTGGGAATACATCTCCATGAGAAAGTATGCTCTACTGATGCCTTCCTGGCGCTTTTAGTCTCAACATAGGCTCCAAGAGTCTTCCTTTTGAAACTGACGAGGTGTCTATAATCCTGGCCCCAGCAAAGTATCAAAGGAGTGTATGTAAAGCCATTTGCAGTCAGGATCCCCAAGTTCAGCCTTCCTTCGAGTACCAAATTCTGCTCCTAACTGTTATCATTCAGAACTAGAAGCTGTCAATCCGTGTTAAATGTTTTCCGCAATTGAGCATCCCTTCGCACGTGTCTTCACGCAGCGTGGCTCGTGCTAGCATTTGTGGAAGCTCTTGGTATGCGGAGCAATTTATCGTTGACGAGTGCACGCGGCTATTCCGTCGCTAGTGGGACGGAAAATCAATCCTGCGTGTACTTCCGTAGCGGTAATGGCCCGCGACAGAGTCAAAGCTTAGCCGCTGTGTCCTCGAGCTTAAAGGGCGAGGGGAATACGATTCTCACGTGCAATTTCTCTGCAATGAAGAACCGGATTTCCAACGCCGTTGGGGATTTTCTCAGGATTATCTCCTCGTTATGCATTTTAAAGCGCTGAGAGACAGGTCCTCTTCCAATTCTTCCCGAGTCGCGCTTAAAAATGAATTAAATATCATTACTAAAATATCCGCTGTAACGAGAATCGTTACACGCGAAACTGCTTGGAACACGCAGCTCTTCATTCCGTTATCGTAAATTCAATCGCAGGATTAACTCTTTGCACGGGCTACGTGCTTGCCATTCCCCGAGCTGCTTTCTTATTATCATAGAAGCTATCAGCGAGGTTCTAACATGGATTATTGACATAAAACCGCTTTACTATTTCTCGCAGAAGCTTTCTGCAACACAGCTACGTCTGAGAAAAAGTGAAAATCTGGCGAAATATTTAAAACCTTTTTCTGCTTCTCTTTCTAGATTCTTCTTAACTGCCCCAGGGTGTACTATTACATCCAAGCTAAAGAACAGTGGCATGGGTTTCATGTTATTCAAACATCTCCCATTTGCATCGAAACAAAAGCCTGCTCCCTCATCACGTGATTCCTTTCAGCATCTCACAAACCCCTTACCGTTTTTTTCACCCCTATGCCCCTATGAGAGTTTGCTCCCTCTCACTCTGAAGAAGCGAAAAACCAACATAGAAAGTACTCGCTCTTATCGAAGCGTTCCAGCAACCGAAACTCGAAATGTCACCTGAAAGTTTGTCAGGAGGACATTAATGCTGTTCCTCGAAGTAGGCGAAGCCCCAGTAAGGGGGACAAAATTACGTCATAGCGGAGCGATTCCGCACACCTACGTCGTGAATAATGCAGCATGAATCTTAATCACGTTCTCGTTGCACATACTCACGGGAAATACAAATTCCTCCTCAGCAATTTCCACGCGCGTCTGAGCGTGGGGGTCAGGGAAACCGCTGCGTTGACGCTTGCAACATTAATACCGAGAAATTACGCTCCACCTGGAGGTTGGCGGCCCTGCCCGCGCTCGGACCACCTGCCCTCTTTCAGCCTCTCGCTTCCCTGGCGCAGTTTGTCCCACCGACTCGCCCTTTTCTACGCCCGAGTCCCCCGATTTCAGCTTTTCGCCGCGGTGACCTCAGCCCCGAGGCTTGCATACACCCAGCCTCGTTTCCGATCATTTATTAACGAGCACACCGCGTGGGAAATGGCGGAGAACGCGTGCATTGATTCCGACGTCGTTGAAATGCAGCGTGTGGGCTGCCTCGGTCAGGTGGAGTCAAAAACGGTCTCGCGGCGGGGTTAATAATTGAACACGGCTGAGGGTTGATATTTGGGACCTCTGAGTCTTTGGAGAAGCGCTGTTTCTGTCCGTTGGATTTGATACTAGGTCAGTGGAACAAATTTCGTGTAGGAGGATTTGTCGACCTGGTATGATTCTCTCATAAGTGCACCTATATTGTATTGAATCGTCAGCAGAGTGTTCAGTTTCCATAGTGGTTTTTATTATGATAACAATCCACGTATCCCAAAATCCATCTACTGACTTATGTCTAGCAAGCAGACCAAACAGTTTTGACGTATTGTTAAAGTCTCTGACGGATTAAACTCCTGGGGGATTGAAAGGCACTTTCCGCGGAATTGAAGCCTCCGTAATCATCAGCAATCCCCGCAAGCGCACGGTTTTGAAACGCGCACTACCTCGCGACAGTGTACGTGCAATTTACAACGCTGGTGTTTGTCGACTCTCCCGCGCTGTACAATACCGCGCAAACTTGTGTACAGGGTGTACACTTCCTTGGTGTGCATTGGCGCGCGTGTGGCATGCCCACATACTGTGACCCTGTTGCCTTGTGCGCAGATCCGAGTCCATTTGTATACGCTACCCCTTGTAGGCTTCATCTAGAACGCGGACATAGCGTGTCTCAGATGTACATTGAAATATTTAAGAACAGTGGGAAGCTGGAAGAAGGCAGAAAGTGTCCCATGGCAGTTTTTGGAAGGATTTTTTATATGGGATAAATTTGGATTAGATTTCTTGTGGGATAGGGTAAGAGCTAAGTTATATCAGGTCCAGACTAGGTCTGGATAGGTTAGATTTTGGGTTAGACTTCCCCTAGACTAGGACCAGACCTAGATTACAATGAGTCCAAGTTAGGCTAGGTTTAAAAACAGGTTATGTTGGGTCCAGACTTGGTCTGGATAGGTCAGTTCTGAATTAGGCTTCCCCTAGACTAGGACAAAACCTAGATTAAGTTATGTCTAAGTCACGATAGGTTTCAGAATAGATTATGTCAGATCTAGACTAGGTCTGAGCTTGATTTTCCCTTAACTATGGCAAAGCTCAGGTTAAATCATGTTCAAGTCAGGCTAGGTTTGAAAATAAGTTATGTCAGGTCTAGCCTAAATCTGGATAGGTCAGATTTGGGTTGAACTTCCCCTAGGATAAGACTGAGATTAAATTAGACCCAAATAGGATTCGTCCAGGTTAGACCTCCTTGTTCTCGTTTTTCGGGCCATTGAAAGTCTCGAAAGTTTCACATAGCTTAAAGCGCTACTGCTTACTGTTACCTCCCACTTGCAAACCTAGTGAAACTCGCGAGGCTCCGTTTACCTGCAAGACTGTTAAGAATTTCAGCACTTCCAGACACGGACAGAAGTTGCTCTAGACTTTACAAGATTTTCAAGGCTTTCGATCACAGAGATTTTACGGAACGTTTTCAGGCTTCTTTAGCCTTTGTCTCTAGTTGTCTTGGGATAGCTGGAATCCTGTTAGCACAGGTAAACTCGCGATTTCGAGGGGAGAAGAGGGTTTCGTGAAACGCTTTAAGACTTCTCGAGTTTCTATCCTTCATCTTGGCCATCTTGGGACACTCTGAATCCTATTACTGACTATTTTACGAAACGTTCGAGACTTTCAAGCTCCCTGTCTCGAGCTGTTTGAATCCCATTAACGAAGAGGTCTGAGTATTCCGGGATTTTTCATTCGGTATGTTCTCGTGATTAAAGGTCTTGTGGAATGTTTTAAGATCTTGCATATTCCTGTCCCTGATTCAGGTCGCCTTGGGATGCTTTAAATTCCATCGTTATATCTAAGTATACTCACTATTCCTGGACCAGTGAATTTACAGGGGAGCAAAGCGTTGCCGCCAGTCTGCGCCAGGACATCTTTGACAGGCACGGCTACCGAAGGAATGACATTATTCTGGATTCGAGTCCCCTCGTTGGCTGGCCTCTCACCGCGAATAGCACCATCTGGAAATATTGAAAAGTATCCTTGTGTAGTTGCATGTCTACCTCGACGAAACTAGGTTACGTGGAAAAGGACAACGCAGTGCCATCATGAGCGCTAATGCCAAGTGCCAATAATGAGAGAGGGGAACCTCTCCACCAAATATGGAATATTCTGAGATTTTTAAGCTTAGAGTTCTCAGATAGAACCAACTATCAATTAACTTATATTCATCCCTGTTGATTACAGCAGTCAGTAAGGATTCTTAACGAAACGAAGTTCGAAGGTACGCTAGCCTCTGGCAGTAGTATATTGAGAAAGTTGAGTGTAGGTTGGGTGGAAAGTTTTTACCTTGCGTGTACACATACACATTCACTTCGTTGCACGAAGCTCGTTGTCGCTACGCTTTCATCCTCTCGCTATTTTTCCATGTTTTTATGGGTCGCAGCCTCAGAACCAACGTACCTCGATTTACACTGGCACTGCTCCTCCGCCACAGTTTAAAGACAACGAAGTTGTTCCCGAGTAAACATGGAGTTTCGTTGGTCGCCGTGGACGGAGAAGGGTATCGAGTAACGTATGTGTAACGACTTGGAGCTCAGCCGAAAACTCAAGAAACAGCATTACTCGAGAGTACCCTACGATTGCTGGAAGTCACGGTTCCAGTCGTTGCGCTCCCTGTCGATTCGACCAGCCAAAAAGTCGTGCCAACCTGCTAGTGGCCTCTGTTAACCTTTTTGCAGAACGCATTTTCGTGTTGCACTCGTGATAGCGTGACTCGTGCCAAGTTTCGCTTTTGGATTATTTGTGGTTATTGCGTGTCGATCTTCTCAGGGTTGAAGTGGGTAAAGATGTAGACTGATAAAAGCAGATAATCTGCAATTTTTGGCTTCTTAACAAGGCAGCACAAGAAGCAGAACAGCTGGAGTAACCAGTTGAGAGCAGGAGAAGGAGACATAAAACCAGGATTGCCACATGAATTCCCTCCTTGGGTATAGTGGGTAAAATTGAGAGATGAGGGAAGAAATAACGGGTGTCCTATTGAAATAGGTTTAAGCTGAGACACAACCGACACCTTATAGCACAAAATATAGGCCACCTGGTATTTGTTCCCCATCCCCCAATTTGTCACGCTACACTCAAAGAGGGAATTCATGCGGCAACCCTCTATAAAACTAATCAAGAGCAGATACAGTAGCGTGTATCAAGCTGCTAGCTTATGACGAATATTTCATTAGCCTTCAGAGTTCACAGTTCAGAGGCATGGATGATGTATATTTCAAGGAAAAAAATCCTCTGGCTGCTCCAAAGCAAGGTGGTCCATGTCCGCGGAAGTGGGCCATCTTACCAAATCCCGTACTATCCGTATCAAAAGTTATGGTTCCAGCTCTGCTGGTGCGATTTGAAATGTTGCCTGGGGCGATAGTCGCAACTGGGTCGTTGGTAATTATTGAAGTTATTCACTTAGCCATGTAGACGGAAGCGAGGCGGCCGCAGAATTTAAGATTCACTCTACGTGCGCCACTCAAAGGATGACTTTCTCTGTCCCTGTCGACCGACTGTCACCCCGTTTCGTTGGCCACCACCCGCCTATCCACGACGTCCGCTGCCATCCTGGTTGACGAGCTTCTTAAATTGCATTACCTATTAGAGCGAGTGCCTTAAAATTGTACGCTTCTCCAACCGTGACTGCTAATTTACACTGGAGAAGGGGAGAAGGGTCATGGTAATTCGGGGTTAGCTCGACTTATCTGCTTGGCTGCGATAGTCGCAAAGGGAGAGAGCCTCTCCTCTGTCTCTTGATTAAAGCGACGATTTTTTGACTTTCACGAGATGAAATTATGACGCATTACTTAGGGAGCAGAAGCAATCTGGCCGAGGACGGGTCCTCTTTTGAGGATCGGCCATTGAAGTCTGCTCGGGGGAATCGGGTTCAAATTGGAGACGGAAGGAGATGGGTCACTTCATAAGTAATGTCGTTCCTTGCGAGGCACTTTGTCTTGGAACAGGGAATATTGTTTAAAAAAGGAATCCCGAGGTCTGTAGCTTCTGTGTCTCTCATTCGATTCACGTTCCAATATAAATCACGACATGATGCCAGCCAGTTTATGTGACAGTGTTCTAATAAAACAGAAGACTGGGGACAGTAAGAGATTGGCTGAGAAGAATGGCGAAGCGATGCTCTTGTCGAGTGCTTCGATTGAAATTCGAATTATGTCTTCACGCGAACGAGTCCCGAGGGACGATAAACTTTCATCTAAATTATTCCCCACAGTGTGTAGCATGGCCACCCGCAGCAGGCAATTTCTTTGCGTCACCACCCACAGGGGGTCTCCAGTTTATGGCTCCTGGGACGAGATAAACGACCAGATAAACAAGATGGATTCCACAGAGCCTCACGTATCGTGCCAAATTGAATCTCCGTCCAAGTGCGATCGCAATAATCTCGTTAACAGTTTTTGCGAAGATGAATGCCGCTTGTTCGTCCAGCGGACTCGATTAATCGACTGTATGGACACATTTCGACATCAATGCGTCACCGTGGACACTTGAAGCAAGCTGACATTTGTATTCATCGCCTTGGCGCTTCAGTGCGATTACGCTTTCCATTTGGGAATCTATACCCAGGCCAGCTTCACCGCAAATCCTAGCATGCTCTGATTATGAAGGATCCTCTTGCAGCGAAGTCCAGTCTGCACGCTAAACGAAGTTGTGTTTCGCGCCAATTGCACGGCTGGTCGAGTTGCAGTCATTAAAAAGATTGAAAGCAGGAAGATAGTGGTTGAAATCGATCGATATCGCTGCGATACGTTTTCTCTGGCAAACGACCAGTTTATCGGTACTGCGCATACGTCACGAGCTCGCGGGTTATTACAGCCCCGTGGTACGCACAATAGCTCAGATTTCTCGGCTGGCTCTAAATGAGCTTTGCTGCAGTTTATTTTGCGGACCAAGACGCTGCAGGTGCAATACGTTTCCTCTACGTCATCGTTGACATCGCTGGTAATCTTTGCCAGCGGGCTAACGCGACCCCTGATGACATCAGCACAGAGCTGGCGCCGAGCGACGATATCACGTATGAGCAACGTGCTTTTCTTATGTGGGGTCACTGTATCATTTCTGTCATAATGGGGGTATCTCCAGAATCTTTTAGTAAATGTGGCTCCATGTTTCGTAAGATGGAATTGATATAAGAAGGAAGGAAAAGGGGCCGAGGTTATGAAGGGGCTTAATCGTTTATGTTTTATTAATCAAATAAGGACTCTGCCAGAAGTTACTGTTACACCGAAATACTACGTGAAAATCAATGTGTCCTTAACTTATATGTACTGACATGAACCTGATCATAGTCAAAATGTTACAGATTCGAGATGTACTACTTCCTCAGCGTTTGACTATACTTATTCTGCCATGTATGATCATTTTCAGATATTTCCACTGCGTCTGATTATATTCGAGACATACTACTTACTCGACGTCTGACTGTATTCGAGGTTGTACTACTTCTGTTACGTCTGATCATATTTAGGATATCTTCACTGCGTCTGACTTCATTGGAGACGTACTACCTTCAACATGTCTGACCATATCAAGGTTCTTCTACTTCACACGTGTCTGCTTATGTTGGGGTTGATACTAGTTCCCTTATGTTTGACCTTATTCAAGGTACGTTCACTTCTACTGTGTCTCACTATATTCGAGTCATAGTGCATCCTTTATGCCTGACCATATTTAAACACGTCTACTTCCACTGTGTCTGACTATATTCAAGATTCTGCTACTTCCATTCCGTTTGATCGTATTCAAAATATTTCTACTCCCACTGTGTCTGACTTCGTTCGAGCTTATATCATTTCCATGATGTCTGACCACATTCGTGGAAATACTACTTTCAAGTATGTCTCACCATATTTGAGGCTACACTACTCGAATTACGTATGACCATATTCAATGTTTTACTATGTCCATAATGTCTGACCATATTGGAGGTTATGCTACGTCTATTATGTCTCACCATAATCGCGGATATACTACTTCCATTACGGTTGTCACTGAAACACTACGTGAGGAACACTGGAGCAGGTACAATCCATGGTACAGCAGGCGATGAAGTCGTGGTTGTAGATGCAGGACGTAAATATCTCCAATGGTGTATCAATGAGGATCTACGTCGCACGTTTGGTAGTGTCTGTGCACGATATTAGCATGTACAGGCACCGTAACCACCGACACGCGGCGGTTCACCTCATCGACGCAAGTTTCAACTATTCACGATAGACCGAGTATGATCGAGGCTCAAAGGCCTTTGACCAGCGCCAATGAATAAAGGCCTAGATGAACTTTGTAAGCCTTCGTGCAAAACCAGTCGCGATGCATTAATCTGGTAAACGAATACAGATAGCTTCTGAGATTTAGCTAGTGAGAGATAGGACGCTTAGTGCTGAGCTGACATTATGTATCTTATTCACACGTCTGATTAAGATCAGCACCATTTTCGTTTCACTGCAGTATCTATTCTGAAAATCAAGAAATTCTGTATATAGCAGCACTCAGTGACAGTATTTGTGGCAACGAGGGAAAGATCTTTAAGGAGAGTCATAAGCAGCTGTTTAAAATAAGTCCTCAGTGACAGACCCTTTTTTGCAATTCATATCTTCGTGTAAATTTCCTCGATAGTCGAAATGGTCGGTTACTCTGTGGCTAGCTGTAAATTAACCATCGCTAGTTTCGCAGCTATTCGGACGTGGAACAGTCAGAAATAGCCTCTCTGTTGCAAATGACGCTGTCCCGCCAGTGGATCGCCAGATCAAAGTTTGTTAGCCGATCCCTTTGACTGGGCCCAGGTAATACGGCATCGCGTTCCATTTTGTTTCCTCGATGATATCTAATGATCGAACGATATTAGGTCTAATGCTGGCTCGATGAAATTGTCAGTATTCTACCGCCGCTGGGTGATATTAGTTTAAGTAGTATAATCAATGGTTTAGAAGCCGCCAAACGTTTATGGGTTCGATCTGCTGGAGCACTCGCTGGGCCAACATTGTCGCTGTATAGCAGATTATTGTTTCGCAATTGGGTAGAGATATACTTTGGGAATTACGTGCCGCTGTAAAAGGCGATGCTCATTAACTTATAGTAAATGGGGTTCATTAACAGTTCTCTAATAAAATCAATATTAGCAGGGTATTTATAGAAGCTAACTACATAGGCCTGTCTGGCTATTAAACTTTAACGTGTGTAATGGGGGCATGACCTCACTTTTGTACCTCCAAATTATTTATACTCCACTTGGCCAAGGAACTGTGGATATTAATTCAATAGAAATTGAGTAATAATAATATTCTGCATTTTCTGCGAAACAAATTAGTTTTTACGGTTAAATCAGTCCAGCAAAGTTAGCTCTATGTTAGGCTAGGCTTAGATTAGGTATAGCCACTTTTACCATTCCTGACTATAGTCAAGATATACTACTTACTCCGTGGCTGATTATACTCGAGGTTATACTACTGTCAGGATGTCTGTCCATATTTAAAGTATTTCTACTTCTACTGCGTTGCTACGCAGATAAACCAGACTAGGTTTATGTTGATCTGGGTTAGGTTTTTGGTAATTAAATTAGTCTAGCAGAACTAGCTCTAGTTTAGGCTAGGGCAGACTTAGATAAATATTAGGTCTAGGCTAAGTTTAGGATAGGTTTAGGTTAGGTGTATTTATCATTATAGTAGTCTTGCAGAGTTAGCTTTAAGTTAGGCCTAGGCATGGATTAGCCTAGAGTTAGCTCTAGCTTAGATTTTTCGAGGGACAGTGTCGCTGCTATAGGCAGGGTTAGCACTATTTTAAGTTCCAGCCAGTCACGAACTGAAATAAATCTTTTCCGAGATTTACGAGTCAGTAACACCTCTACTGACAATGCCAGTTGTTGAATCGAAGATGGTTATAGCTGGCTTATCGTGTCTGTAATGCCTTATATCAACCGTAATAATCAGATCGCGCGTTTCAGACACGTACAGCCAATCTACATGAGGAAGGAAGTCGTAATAAGGAGAAGTCAGACGAAAGTTCGCTGAACAGCAGCCGACGTTCCCTCGAAGGTTCGAATTCTTCTGTGACTTATCAGCGGAAGCGGTTCGAGTGTCTTCCAGGGCGGAAACAGAACTTCCTAAAGGGAGAACGAAAGACGTTCCCCGTAATTGGACAATTTGCAAAGATGAATCGTCGGGGTGACGAAAGGCTGGAACTTTGGAGGACTTTCGAACAGCTTTTCTTGGGCCACTTAGAGTACGAGTCTTCGGAAAACAAGTGGAATCGAGACGCCCTTACGACCAGAGGGCGGAATTCCGCCCACGGTACTCGAAAGTAGCCAATAACGATGCAAACAAGTTTGCCTGGACCTCAGCGTAGGAAACAAGAAACTATCCCTTTCGATAGAGGGTAAGGGTAGTTGGCAGTGTCGACTTTTCCAGAGAAATTTTCTCCTTCCGACGATCTATGGCCCTCGATCCGATCCGATGGTAACGTCGATCTTCCGGAATAAGTTTCTGGGAGGGGATGCTCGCTGTTAGGGGACTGTATAAATTTTCCTTTGATGCAGACACTTTTGCATGCGAAGTTTCTGATGGATGTCTTATATTAGGATTATAGCCTCAATGGGGTGGTTAATAGTGATGGTGAATTTATGAGGTGGAGGGAATATTAAGAGTGTTGTCTACACTTGGTCATCATAATACAGGGTGTACATTTAAATCGACTCTGTAAAATGGTCAAATATCTACGAAAATAGTTCCTTAAAAACAAAAAAAAAACAAAAATGTTTTTAACACAAAATGGATGGCTTCAATGAACCTGAATTCATAAATGAACTTGTTTCCAAAGGCTTAATTTTTGTATTTTTGCTTTGAATACTGTTTTCATCTTCGATCATATCTATACTGGGATCATATCTGTCCCAATACCTGGACGCTTAAGATGTCAAATGTTCCAGTAAATGGACAACCGAAAAATGTACATATCTCAACACTTGAATTTCCTAACAGTACTAAACTAACTTATGATAATATTTTTTGTTTTCTGTAAGTAACACTGATTTTATATTAGAATTTAAAATTAAAACGAAATAAAATTGGCATCAGTGTCCAAGTATCGGGACATGGTTAGCTACTGGGGCATTTACTTTAGACAAGTAAATAAATAACATTTGTTAAAGCACTTCAAAATTCCCAGCCCCTGCAGAGATTTTCGCAAGCTACTGAATTTGCCCCGAATCCGTGCTTCTCATATCCAGCAATCCTCCCTTTGCTTTTTTCGTGCTCCGCGATGGCACAATACGGGCCACCCCAAAATTTAGAATTTTGCTATTCCGGCGCTGTCACAAGGACCACCGCTCCCATCTCTACACGCTCATAATCAATGTAGTCACGTCCCACCCCTCGGCAGGGTCGAACAATGAAAGCCACGAGCCGCGACGCGACCTATGAAAGCGTCCCAGGAAGCGATTCTCGCTCGCCTTTTATTGCGCCGTAACTGTCACCATTAATGCTTATAAACCCCTGGCGATCCCTCCTGAACAGATTTCTGATGCACTAACAGCGTCGGCGAGTCGACTGGCGGCCGAGCTATGCCCTGGATAAAATATGTTCCTCCGCTACGCTCGAAGCGGCGCAGAGCACGCTTAACGAAGATAAAGGTATCGCCCTCCTCGAGACAAGTTGCTTCCGAGCTAAGAACCAGAGTGGCATGTTCGTTCGCCGTAACGACGTCAGATAAATCTCGGCGAATAATCTGGCGAGCAGCGCGTTAACGTGGACGAGCGGTTTTTGCTGCACTTTCGGCGGGGCCCGAAATAAGGCGAGGAGGGTCAGGGGGGTGCCGACGTTATTATTTATGCACTCCCGCGGTCGTTGGGCTCGAGCTCGTCGCTGCCACTTTCATTCAGTCTTCTGGCGTTCATTTTTCGGGTTCAACGTTTCGACGTGCGTGGGCTGCTGGATATTACGTTGCCTTTGCTATTGTTCTCTCATTGCTGGCTTCTTTCCTTTTGAATGTACTTGCTTTGTCTTTTTCCTGCTTTTGTGCTTTTCCTTTGTTTCGAGTGTTACTTGGACTTTTGGCGCCCCTTCTGCGGGGTTGTATTGTTGGGAGGTTGTAATGTAATGTAATTTCATTTCGGGAATGTACGAAGAATAAGGGGACGTAGAAATTGTTACTGCTTTCTTGATAAGGGTACTGTCAATGAACAGACATTGCCAGACGCTAGGAAAGTAGTATATCTTGAATATAATCAGGTACGGAACAAGTGGAAATACTCTGAATATTGTGAGTCATAATGGAGGTAGTATACCCTCGAATATATTCAGACACGAAGGAAGTAGTCTACCTCGAATATAGTTAGACGCGGTAGAAGTAGAAGTACCTTAAATATGGTCAGACCTAATAGAAGTAGTGTATCTCGAATATAGTCAGACACGGAAGAAGTAGAAGTACCTTAAATATGGTCAGACCTAATAGAAGTAGTGTATCTCGAATATAGTCGGACACGAAATAAGTAGCAGTACCTCAAATATGGTCAGACCTAATAGAAGTAGTGTATCTCGAATATAGTCAGACACAGAAGAAGTAGAAGTACCTTGAATATTGTCTGTTGTTACTAAATTACTAAGTAAATTTCTTGGTGTGTTTCTAACTATTTCAAACCTTCTTCAACAACTTGTAGCAAAGATGAAAAGATTGTATAACCCTCGCGAAAATGGCTTTCGTCCAGCCAGTTGCTAGATCTGCCATTTGGTCCATTGTGCGTCGCGTCCACTCACCAAAACGGGCTGCTCGCTTCCATTAAAAGGGAAATTTTCTTGGGACGAAAGAAGGCAGAGGGAAACGAGCATCGAATATCCTTCCTCTCTAACCTGCTGCGGCTGTTGGCTGCTCGTTTTTACAGGGCCGATGGTTTCCTTTTACGAACGACCGAGACAAAGGGAACTCGCGGGCCTGTCTCTAATTTAAAAGTGCGCTTAGAGGGCCGAGGAAAAATAATGCGATAAAGCGCGAAACTGCTTCGGAATATTTCATGAGCCTCGCCGCAGCGCGGTAGCTTCCTCGATGTTGAGTTACGTCGCTGGTTCATTTGCATTTCGATGGAGGGTACACTTTGAGGGTTAGTCAGCACTACTTAAGAGTTGTTGTTTATGGAGGTTGAGGCTTACTTAAATTTGGGAGAAACAAGTTGCTTTATAGGTGAACGAGGTTTATGTACTGGGTGTCTTAAACGGTGGAGATTTTGTGGGAGAAAATCAGTAGAAGGTATGGAATTTTTGTCTGACTCTATTCAACGCTATACTACTACCCTAGCGTCTGACTATATACGAGGTTATACTACTTCTCCATCGTCTGACTATATTCAACGCGATACTACTTCTCTAGTGTCTGACTATATACGAGGTTATACTACTTCTCCATCGTCGGACTATATTCAACGCGATACTACTTCCCTAGTTTCTGACTATATTTAAGGTTATACTACTTTCATTATATGTGACAATATTGAAGGTTGTCCTACTGGTAGAATGTTCAACGTACCTCATAGTCTCTAACCCTAAATACTACAAAAATCCTTTTCATCCCTTTCTACGACTTGCAACAAAGTTTCAACCGAGCACAAAGAACTCGTATCAATTTCTTAAACGTCGACGATTGAAAGGGTCGATCCTCGACGCGACAGTAATTAAATTCTCGGAGTCTAATCATTCCACTGATCCGCCCTTTCGTTGCTTTCAGATGTCGCCGAAGATACGGAGGATGAGGGGGAGGCCGCCGAGCGACGAGGAAACGAAAGAAATCGGAGGGTGGGCGTCGCAGAAGAACCGCGCGAAAAAGTGGAGACTCGAGGTGAAAGTGTTGAGGGGGTGCCCAAGGGTTGGGGGCAGCGACGAAGAGAGTCGAGCCTCTATCGGGCCGCTCTATCTACCAGTTTTGCTTCATCGTGAATACGAATGAGCTGCCGGTCGATCGGGCTGAAGCACTAATTGAGAAAGTTCGCCTGGTACCGCCGCTGGTGTTTCCCCTGGATGAAGATAGCCGACCACCTCTGGGGGAAAGTCTACTCGTCTATGCCTCTTCTTCGTGATTAAGGCCTGTTCCTCTGGCGGGAAGCCGAGGGCTGGCTAGTACCACTCTTACCGCGAGCTTCGCGAAAGTGAAATTTATTTTATTGATCAGGGCACGGAAAAATAATTTAGCTCTCTGAAAACCGATAATTCTTCACTGGATATACACTTGCGTGACAGGGTGGTGGTAAATGTTTTTCGAGGGGTATAAATTAATAATTAAATCGCAGTCGATAAATATCTTGCTATAAAAGGACAGTAACTCTGAAGCTACAATAGATTATGACGTGCCCGATTTGCATATGTAAATTTCGGAAAAAATTTGCATTATATAAATGCTAAATATATGAGTGCGCAGGTTACAGCGCGTTATAAATACAGAGGTTTAATAAGATCAATAAGAGAATTTTATACAGGGTGGGTGGAAAATCGTTGCCAGAAGGTAATTCTATGTAAAAAAATAAGGAAAAAATTTGGTATTCAATTTTCTTATCCGAGGCTCTGATTTGGAGAAAATTGAATTTGAAGTTTGCAGAACTTTTTACGAAGCAGCATTATAGTGCACACCAAGACGAATTCAATGAGCTGTAATGCTATGACCTTTAAAGAATCTTGAAGGAAAAAATTTTATATGCTTGCAGCGCCATTCCTTTGCTAATGATTGACCGCACAAGCAAAAGTTTTTGAGAAAATGTCTCGAAGCCGATGGGGACCATTTTGAATACTTATTGGAGTACATTTAAAATAATTAAAACGATAATGAAATAATACAATTTATTAATTACAGAAAGCTAGAAATGTAAAATTTTTCAATCGCCTTTGAACTAAAGCGATTTCTTTTATTCAAGATCATTTAAAAGTCGCAGTGTCACAGTTCGTTGAATTAGTCTTGTTGTGCACTATAAGTTGCATCATAAGAAATACTTGTCAATGTGCATAAAAATGGCGATTACTTAAAACGAAACCAACTTTGACAGAAAAAATGTTCATCATAATATTCTTAGTTTTAAACTAAACAAATTTGTCCTGATGCATTTCTTTGTATCGGCAAAAATAACAAAGATATCAGGATATGCAAGATAAAAGAACCATCCTCTATACTAAGTTTGCTAAATATTCCCGGAATTGGAGTCCAAACATTCCAATAAATAACGCAGTATAAAAAACTTTTCACAATTTCAGATTTCATCCCTTTGATATATTTATAATCGCTACCATTTCTTTTATTTCAGAGTATCCCCTCTGGAGCAACAAAGGCCCGAGCGGAACGAAATCGAAATTATTTCGCGATATCCTGACCCGCTTATCTCCCCTCATCGCGATCCAGAATAATTGAAACTGTTTCGATATTCGATCGTGCTACGTGCCTGACGACTACGCAAACATACTTTCGAATGCTCGGGCCGAAAACTTTGCAGATTACTTCCCCATCGATTACCGATCGCGTCTCTCGTTCCTCGCCTCCTCCCCCTCCTCGGCTCACGGCATTAACCGTTATCGGGATAATCCTTATCGCGCGGGGGGACAGGAGGGGGTGGCCTCGTCGCCGAAGCAGGACTATAAATCGTACTTCTCGAACAGCGCAGTTTCTCTCGCGTCGAGAGTTCCCAGCTCGGTCTGATACCAAAGTCTCGCTGGTAGTCAATCGAAACGTGCTTCCGACGTGGTTAGGTTAATAATTCTCCATGCAAATTGCACAGTTCCGTGTCTTCTCCGTGCCTCGCGTTCCGACAATAGATCCTTCCAGTGTTTAATATCGCTGCCAGGGTGAACCGATTCGGCGTGTTTAAATAACCGAGGAAGACGCAGGATGCATGTTCGTTCGAAAAGAAAAAGGAGAAAAGAAATCGAAGGCGACCTGGTTCCAGGTATTTCGATAGCAGCGTTTCTCGATTATACGCGTTCGTTAAACGAGAGCTTCACTCACCGATCGGGTGTACGAGGCAGCGCGATGATACCAGCAGCAGGAGGATCAACTGGAGCACTCTCATGATGGCTTCGATTCATATATCCATGGTACGTTCACCCGTGAATTCGCCTACAATAGAAAAATAGTTGTAGCTATGGAAACGTTATGGCAAGCGGTGAAATCTGTTGGTTGCTCGAGGACGGGCTATTGAAATTCTCGTCGAAATACTCGAGTAGGTCATAAGCGTTTCCGCGATGCTTACTGTGGCCTCAGTATGCTTATTTAGAAGCGATATTGGTGGTGGGGTTAGTATGATTGCTTCTTCGATGGTGAATTTTGAAATTGGATTCATTTCAATAATAATAATAATAATATTTATGTACCCATTTCTAGAATAACAGGGTACAGTTTTGTAGGCTGAGATGTTCTCTTGTAGTTTGAAAGAAATATGTTTGCACAGAGTGTTCGAAAATAACCGTAAAAAATTGTAGAAAGTAATTCTGTGGATCAGAATAAGTCGAAAGTGAAGAATGACAAAATTACGTGCGAGGCTTCATTTTTAAGTTATTCATTGTTAAACATAGATGTGGAATGGGTCTGGGGGCGGGACTTATTGTGCTGCTAGCGCCACCTGTAACTTGGCTGCGCGCGCAGCTTGACTTCGCTAGCGACACCTAGCGTCTATCGCGCGAACGAAGTAGTCTTTCTAGAAGTAATATTTCATGCTTACCTTTAACTATCAATAACTCAAAAACTGAGGTGGTATCGGGTTGAGTCATTGTAATTAAAGAATTACAATTCTATTAACATTTAGGCGTTACATCACTCTATTCAGCATTAATCAAGAACAAAATAAAGTTCATAATAGATAAAAAGTACACAAGGAATAATCATACCAGTCACTTTGACAGGTTTGGCAGTTCCAGTGTTGAATTACTAAACAGCGCGATTAATCACAATGCTTGATCCACGAAACAGAGTGTACGTCGGTTGCTGGTTGCGTGGATCTCTTTCGACAAGGCTCCTAATTAATTCGCGATACGCGTCCACTTAATCGCGAGGCCTTATCACGCGTGAAGGAGGGCGGTACATCGTTAATGCCGATCGATGGCTACGATTCGCGAACATCCACCGCGCGTTCATCCGTCCATTCGAGCCTACAACGAGGCGGAGAGCTCGTTGGCTCGGAAAATGTGTCGGGGATTTCGCGACGATGTATCGAGTGCCTCGAATAATCCGGCCAGACGATCGACTCTGTCGACTGCTCCTCTTCGTGTGTCGGCCTCACGGGCTGGCCATGTTCCGAAGCTACTCGACCGATACTTCTGCCACTATTTCCCTCCAACACGCGATTAATTGCGACACCCACGCCAGCCGTCCATCTTTGTCGCTCAAATTTCCTTTGTCGACTGGCGAGCTGGAGAACCGTTTGACCCGAGCGTATTCCACTCGTCGGTTTCTCAGTTACATTTTTTATGCTACATGTCGTGGATTATTAATAACGAAGATAATTATTGTACCGACATTTCTCGATCGATTGGATTCACTTAATTCCACAGGGAGATTCGTGCAATTTTAATGTGCTGTATCTTTGTTGTGGTTGGAGTTAGAAAAAAGTTTTAGTGGGATTCGGTTTGAACTTTGGTTTCTACAAACAGTTTCCAAAAAAATTAAGCCACCAAAAATCTGCAACAGAATGAGTGTACCCAGAAAAGCAGAAAGCCTTTAAGAGGTTTTTACCATTAAATTCATTTTTTATGCTCTGCAAGAATGTCGAGAAGAATATAAAATTCCATTTAGAAAAATACTAATGACCTTAGAATTTCCTAAAAAATAACATGGACAGAAAATTCTTTCCAGGATTTCGTGTGCCCTTTGCAACAGTGCAACTTTGTCCTGAGAAGTTTTTTCATACAACACACACAAAACAGATATTTAAGTGATCTCATTTAGCTGGAGCATCCTGTATACTCCTCTTCTTCTTCTATTCTGTATACGAAAGAGCTTATGCTCGTTAAAGTAAATGAAATGAAATGTTACATTAATATAAATTTATATAATAGAAATATAAATGAAACGAATTCTCAGAGTTTCCCATGAAAATTTCCCCAGGCGCCAGATAACGATTGACATATCGTGAATTGTCAGAAAGCACCAGCATCTCGGGAGAAAATTTTCCCGAATTAAGAACGCGTGCAACGTCCCCGTTTTGCATATCTGCATGCACCACGCAGTAGGAAGTATGCAAAATTCGAGGAGCAGCCCCGAAAGGTCCTCGTTGGCATTCTTACGTTTCCACCTCCGCCCACAGTTCCCTGAAAACGCGTCGGCGGGAGAAATTAGAATTCCTTCGGCTTTGGGTTGCGAGACGCTCGCACATTTTGGCCCCTTTTCACTGCTGGTAACTCGTACTCTCTTGTACTCTTCCACTTCAAGTATTTGCATCGTTACTTCTGAACTTAATAGGCGGCCTTTCTTCATTCTTTGCAAATTATCTCTTCTGTTTCCGCTGCGTGAGAACTACATAAGATATGGAGAGGAATTATGATAGATTTAAATTTTCATTGGAACATCTTTATGATCAAATAAATCTGTAATTTAGAGAATGTCTGACTATATTCATGGTTATACTACTTACGGAGTCTCTGGTCGTATTTAGTTCTAAATTACTGTATGACTGCCTGATCATATCTAAGGTTAAACTACTTTCTGGATGTCTGACCATACCTAAGCTATACTACTTATTACACGTCTGATTGTGTTTGAAAATAACTACTTACTTATATGGCTGATCATATACGTATTATACTACTTCTTTAAGTCTGACCACATACGTATTGTACTACTTTTTTACGTCTGACTTTCTATATGGATTATACTGCTGGCTGACAGTCTGATCATATTTAAGGTTAAACTACTAACTGAGTGTGTAACTAAATTTGAGGTCGCACTAAATTATTTTTCAAAATTAGTTTTCTCTTCTCTTCAAACCAGGGATTAATCTTTCCTCCCTCTTTCGTTATATATGGATTATATTACTGCCTGACCATATCTAAGGTTAAACTACTTACTGCATGTCTAATTGCATTTGAGAGCACATTTCTCCAAATTAGCTTCCTATCTCCACAAATTCGAAACTAACCTCACCCTTCTCAAACTTGGAATGGTCGTTGCACTGGAACATCGATCCAAACCCTGCACTTACCCCCTAAAGCACATACAACAAAAATCGCGTACGAATGATTTTCAATTAAATTTGCAATCACACTCATCGCGAATTGATGACAGACACGAAATAAAATGGTGAATTGCATTCACCGAGATCCAATTGATCCATGCAAACCGTCGCCGATATGAATATTTGTTTCCTGCTCGAATCTCCATTAACGCGAACTGTTATCGCAACCCCTCACCACTACGAAAGCAAATAAAATATTTTGCCTGAAGACTTCGGAACCGAGGCTCGCGCAAATGGTCGACATTATGTACTTCGATCATGGATCGTCGTCCATCGCGCTTCTCTCGAATTATTCAGTGCTGGAGGAGCAAATGAGCCTTGCAGAGAGGATCGTCGTCACTCGTTCTCAGTTTCGCGCGCTGGCACTGAGGTCGATGCTGGACGACCGCGTGTCTAATTTCTGCGTGGTTAATTTCGCGATTCCACGCACGAACTTGTAATTTCGCCACTTAATTAGGTGGCCCCTCGCAACTGTGTCGAGGCTAGGGTTGCATCGTGGTCAGCGCTGAAAGCAACCGGTTGTGGGCGTAAATAGAGACGGCCCAGGGAAGAACGAACTTTGCCTTATCTGCATGCTCCGCTGTCTCGCCTGTTCATTTAAATAAACTCCTCCTAAGTTGGAAATAAGTTTCGAGGACGGCTAGCATGCATCAGTGTCGCCTTTAACTACGTATGGGTATATGGGTGTCTGGGGGTATGGAATCACTGTTGGTATCGTGCTTGCCTCATCTCTTCTCCTGTATTATTCACTGTATTCTGTATTAACACTTCATGGTAGATTGTCCTTGCTTTTTATTGCTATTTTTATGTTAAATATTTCTGACGAGGTCACATCGAATTTTCGTTCTACAGGGTGACGCATTTAACTGTATTTATTTATTTGTTAACGGGCAAGAAACATATGCAAAGAACATCGAGAGGAATATAAGACAAGGACAGCTTATACTATCCTATTTGAAGTATTTGCTTTGTCTTTTGCTTTCAGATTACCATAACTCCAAATATCTTTCACCAAAAGACACGTTCCATGCTAAGAGCTGCCTCTCACTTAATACTAAGATTTATTGCATGACAAACAATTAAAAATGTACTCAAATATATGTACTTTACACTAAAAAAATCGTACAGTAACAAAACATATAGTTTCTGAGATAAAAATTCGTAAAGTTAACCCCATTTCTGTCTAGACTCAGGTGTCCCCTTAAGTGTCCAGGTACTGGGACATTTATCTCACTGCAATTTATGCTCCACTTTATATCACACAACTTTCGTTCGAAACATTTTTTCGTACGTCATATACTTTCCAGGTAAATTTGTGTGAAATAGTTAAATGATTCACCCTGTATATCGAAGACGATTTAAATCGTAATGTTCGAAGCATTTTTATTTCCCCTAGTCGTGCTAGAACCAATGACGCACACTCGTGTAAAGTTTTACGTATAACCAGTCTAGATGTCTCACCAAAGCGATATTATATTACGAAATATATCAACGATAATATACAGTTAATTCGATCGCGTGCATTACGCGCGCGTAAATCGCGAAAACATATTCCTCTGGCTTCCGAAAATACCTGGCCGCAGAATCCCGCGTTGAATATGAAAAAAAATATGGCCAGTGGACTGGTCACGCTGCAACCATCGACTGATTAACCCTTTAGTTGTGACGAGTTCTGAACGAATGTTCTCTATTCCGAAGCCTTCCATATTGACCACTGCAGGGACACTAAAAAGCATTGCTTATGCAGGGGTGACAGGCAAATAGGGTCACCTAGATGCCCTTGATATTTATGGACGCATGCAGAATCTATTTAGAGCGCGCCAAATTGTTCGGCTTAACCGAGGGTGAGTTATCACTACACTGTGGATTTTTATGTAATTTCATATTTGCATAAATACGATCAGCAGAATGGAATTGAATGAAAATTTGCTTAATTTTTCAAATGCTATACTTTGCATTTTACTTTTCATATTTCGTATATTTTCCAATATCACGTGACATGACGTGACGTTTCGTGATTTTTCACGCGCTTGAAATTTTCATGAATGCATAAAAGTGCAATGTATATCTTCTTAAAATGGGTCGCTATAAAATTATCTTCATGAAATGAATATTTTGTGAATCCACGTGATTATAGGTTTTCTTGAAAGCATTTCTTCATGGAAAATGTAACGCTTTAGAGTTGTTACTCGACATGAAGGGGTTAAGGAATAATTTGCCACTCGAAATTAACAGGCTCCATAATCCCTTCGTCCTCCACTGAAGAGCAGCTCTCCTTGAAGACACGGCGGGCACGTTTCACTGAGAAACCAACCCAGCCCCTCCTTCGTTTTTTCTTCTTTTCGGTGCCTGGCAGCGGCGAAAAGCGCGACAAATGCAAGGAAGATAAGTACGTGACCCGCGGAGGGAGCGTCCGCATTTATATTTCCTGCTCTCGAGGTTTTCGGGAGTCTCTGCTCCTCGTGTTGACATTAATTTGCCCGTTTCTCGTGTTCCTTGGCCCCTCGCGTAAACCTCCCCTCGTGCTCAAAGAAACTGCGTCTCTTACATCCCCCTGGTGGAACGCGGCGAGCAAACGTCTGATGATATTTGGATATTTGGCAGCGAAAAGTGCCGCGCTGGGGAAATGAGTCCAATTGGAGATCCTGGGCTCTGCCTCTGTTATCACTGTCTGAGGTGTCTTTACGACGTGAACACGGCCCTTAGCTTTTAGGCGGGGAACCGAATAACATAATCATGGAACCATTTCGAAGCCTTAGTATCTCCAAGGATACATGTTCTCTAAAGTCTTGATCAGATTAGTCGAGTTACTGGAATTCAAGCAGCTTGAATGTAAGAGATTCGAAGCAGCTTGACCAATGTGAAGCTGTTATATTTGTTGACTTGAAATATACTTTCAAGCTTCGAGTGAAGTTGACGTCTTTTCAACATTCCCTTTCGTTGAAATACGCGTTGATTGGCAGGTCCGTCTCTTTCGACGCCATTTTTATTATTTTTGCCTGACAGCTTGAATTCAAGTAACTTTTAAATACAACCCACTTGAATCCAAGTAACTTGACTTGCGTGAACACAAACTTGACATCAAGCTCCTTCAACCCAAGTAACATGAATTCAAGTAACTTGACTAATCTGAACATGGCTTAACATCTTTCAAGGAATTACAGCTTCATAGGATCCTCCACAAACGACAACTGGAAGCCAACATCGTCAGATGGAGCAAGGCGTGCAGAATGAAAGTCCAAAGGAAATAGCTTCGTTTGTATCATTGGGACATTATTATTACTATTATCGAGGTTCGATATAATCTATAACTCACAAAGCGTGCCTCTTAGGACAGCGGATTTTGTAGGTTCTATCCAGACTCGACCTAAA